>NW_025999977.1:12686769-12698096 GCF_001458135.2 Marmota marmota marmota
AAAAAAAAAAGGGGGGGGGGTGTAAGGGAATTATATATTTTAATATTTTGATATTGGTTCTGCAATATTTTGGAAAAAGTCTTACAAAGGACATTTATGGGATGTCTTCAAAATGCAAAGAATTTCCATGAGAGCTGGAAAAGGGACCACCACTCAGGGGAAGGATATGGCTCCTAAGCCCACCCACCACTCAGACCTTCTTCTATGCTCTTGTCCCTATTATTATACATTGTTTTGCAAAGACTTGAAACATCAGAATGACAAGCTTGCAAAGATATATTATTATTTTTTTATTATTAGTTGTTCAAAACATTACAAAGCTCTTGACATATCATATTTCATACATTTGATTCAAGTGGATTATGAACTCCCATTTTTACCCCGTATACAGATTGCAGAATCACATCGGTTACACATCCACGTTTTTACATACTGCCATACTAGTGTCTGTTGTATTCTGCAATAGCCCTGAATGAAAGGATCCCACCACAGGTACTCCAGTATCTGAATGTTCCCTGTAGTTAAGTTTGTCCCCAGCCAGACATTCTCATTTCAGAGGTGGGGGTTCTACACAAGTTCTCCTGAGACATGAAGCCATCATCTAATGGATTTCAATGGTAGAAAGACTTCTGTGTTACCCAATTTCTATCTTCTTCTCCCAAATGTCTTCACATCTTTTAGAGCTCAGTGTGGAGGTGAGATATTTCTCTTTCTGCTTACAGTACCAGCGCTTCCTGACTTTGGTAGATGACTATCAGGTCCCCCTAGTTTCTGCTTAGCCAAGCTCTACATGTTTCATTCTTTTAATCTTTCTTCATAAATCAGTCTCTCCAGCTCCTTAATCATTCTTGACAGATGATTTACCCAATAGTTTACCATTAGAATGTGAGATCGTTGTCTTTTGAAAGCATATCAATATAAATTATTAAAAAAAACATTATTAGTGCTGAGTCCTTGGAGAGAGAAAGAGAGAAGAGAGAGAGAACCACAAGTTTCTAATAAGAGCGAGGACCAGAACTCTAGTGCTTTCATAAATGAAAACACACAAATAATTACAATGTTCCTGAGAGCTGTGAGCCAGCTTGAGAAAAGTATCCTCCCTACTTGATAGAAAGCAAGTGCCATTTGTGAAAAAAGGATGGCTGACCATTTAATACTTCATGTAGTAGTTAAGCCAAAGAACTTTCTTAAAAAACAGTTTTCTCGTAACTCTGTTAAAGAACGAACAAGTTCTGGTCATAAAAGCTGCCTATATTCCCAGAGAGAGAAACGGAACAGCAGAGCTGCCTCCCTTTCGTGTTCTTGGCAGGGGGAGGCAAGAAGGAAAAGAACACTACATTTTCTGTTCAGCCTTGCGTATAAACTTCCCAACACGGCCGAAGAATTTTCAAAAGCATTCAGATCTTTTTACAGCCTGACATCATATTCCTCACCATGACACCATGGCTTTTCAAGATAGGAATCCAATGGCACTCGTTTCTTAAAATGTTCCCAGCCCATCCAAATTTGGCATTTCGTACTTTTCCTCCATGACCTTAACTTTCCAAAGTTTTCTTTGGGTTTTGAAACCCAAAGATCCAGATAAGTTTCTCTGTATTTACAAACTGTGAGGCCAACCCTGTGAAATAGCACCTTATAAAAGGGGCCTGACTGGCCAGGTGGCTGGACAGCAGGGAGGTTACATGGAGAGTTAGAAAAGAGACAGAACAGTCTGGTTCAAGCAGCAATGCTTTCTTTTGCTTTTTTTTTTCTCCAGGTCCACCAGTTTGCACCTACTTTCCCAAGTTCTTTGGATCTGCTCTGATTATTTTCATAAGATCAAAAAAAGAAAAAAAAATAACAAGATACTCAATCTCTTTCATGATGCATCAGGAGTTCAGGGTGCAGGGCCAACTCCCTGGGGCAGGAGACTCAGCCCCTTTATTTCTAGAGCAATGTCAAGGCAAGGGTTTCAGGGTCTCAGACAGGCAGGGTTGAGACCACTCTCCAGCCTTCTTCACAAGAGAGGCAAGAGGGGAGAAGCTGGGGGTGAGATGTTGTGATCTTTCTCACTCAGGAATCTGCAAGAGCTTCCCCTACAAACAGCCTTGCTTTTAGAAGGAAGGTTATCATTTTAATTTTTTTAATCCGTCTAAAACTTCTTTGGGTCTTACTGAGCATGCCCGGAATGCAACTTCACCACAAGCAAGAGCCCTACCTGAGTTCATCTGAAGTGGTCTATTCCTCCTTCAGAGAGAGGAAGGCAGGGATCATGCTTATGTGTTTGTGGCAGTGTCAGATTGCTATAGAAGTTTCTAACCATTTACTTTCAATTTGTATACTCATCATGTCACAGAACATTTCTAAATGGTTCTAAACTGGCACCTGGCCACCATGCTCTGAGTAACACAGTCTTAATGTGAGGGGCTCCAAATGGGGCCCCTGGACAAAATCTCATCCAACACCTGTTTTCATAAATAAAACTTTAAGAACTGCGTATATCTGCTCCCATGTTGTCACTGTGGAATCCAGGAATTCACCTACAAACCTAAAATATTTATTATGTGGCCCTTAAAAAGTCATCTGTGTACCCCTGTTGAACTAAATCACTCTATGCAACAAAAAGATGGGGTAAATTTTAGCAACACTGACACCACTCACCCACACACTATCTCCTCCACTTACTGGGAGAGAAGAAGGCTGATATTTCTCACCAGCAACTTGGACTGGACTAGACTATTATTTCCAAAAAGGAAGATATCAAGGTGTTTGCTGTAAATGTCAGCTCACAGGCCTAGGAGTAATTTACAGATCAATTATCAAGAAGAAAACCTTTTTGGGCTGTGTGTGTGTGTGTGTGTACATGTGTGTGTGTGTCTGTGTGCATGTACATGCTGCCCTGTGTGTGTGTGTGTGTGTGCAAGTCCAATCCAAGGCTGAACCAAACCACTGCAAACTTGCTGTGAGAATAACCAGCCAGAGCCCATTGACCATGTTCATAAAGAAGTCCCTTTGTTAAAGAAAGCCACTCAGGAAGAGGGCGGGAAGGGGAGGGAAAGAGGTGAGCCCTGCCTTGAAGAGGTCTATAGCGCTTCAATCAGAAACAGCTGTGGCCAGTTTAATGCTATCACAGGGCTCATAGAGATGTGACATCACGCAGAACTGAAGCTCGGCCAAGGAGTTTTACTGGCAATATACCTTAGACTCTAAGGATTTAGTTACAAATTTGTATGTGGCACATGTTTTTTGAATGAATTCACCCTGGGAACCAACACCATACCGCATCTCCTCTAGTAACTTAGCTGAAAACAGGGTAGTGGGTGGTTTTTTGTTTGGATTTTTTTTTAAGCTTAGAATTAAAATCTTTATTAATTTTAAGCTAAAGGGAAGTAAATGAATTTGCTATCATCTCAGTTCATTACATGTCTAACTAGAAAGATTTTCACAATCAGACCAGTACCCTGGCCAAGTAGGAGGAACTGGGAGACACTTTATATTCTAATTTCAAACTGCAGGGTATCCCAGGTGTACTGTATAGGATTTCCTGTAATTTACCAGCAAAATAAGCAGTCTACAGGAATATGTTTGCCATACTGTACATTTGTATTAATTACCCAGCAGGATAAAGTGATTTCTTTGTGATAGAAAGAGATGTGGATCTACAGGAAAATCATTAAGCCAAACCGGGGAAAACAGACACTTTTCTGTTGTTAAGCAGTTTGGCTGGGTTTAGGATTGGAGTCTGGGAGTATGTAATTGGTAGCATTTTTCTCCTATCCACTCAATTTTCTCCCAGAAAAGAGAATAGACTCTCCAATGGAAACCAGCAACCAAAGTTGAAAGGGTAACCTGTGAGAATCCACAGAGTCCTCCCCGGAGCTGTATGATCTTGTTAAAATATAATTTGGAGGTATGAAAAATTGTAACCAGGATGCAAAGATATCAATGCCAAGTGGAAAAGACAATGCATACCAGGAAAGTTCAGAGGTGGAAGAAGCACAGCAAGCTTTCATGGTAGAAGAAGTCTTTATGGGAGGGAGAATTTGGATGGAATCTCATAGGAGGAGGGTAATTCAGACAGGTCTGGAGGGTGGGAGTAAAAGAGGCTCAGCTAAAGGAGGCTTTTGCTAAAGGAAGGATGCAAGATGAGGAGCTAGGTATGTACAACAGGGGTTCAACAATAATGTGTGGTCAGAGAGAACTCAGGGAGAGTTCAGT
Organism: Marmota marmota marmota; assembly: GCF_001458135.2. NCBI lineage: Eukaryota > Metazoa > Chordata > Mammalia > Rodentia > Sciuridae > Marmota > Marmota marmota. Next base: position 12,690,967 of record NW_025999977.1, read on the forward strand.
CTGAGGACACAGAAAGGAACTGAGGGAGAGGGACCAAGAATCCACAGCTGTAGAGCACATACCATGTACCAGGTGCTTTATGAGCTCATTTCATCATGATAACTTTTTGATATCATTTATATGAGGAATCTAAAATAGTCAAATGCAGAGTAGTGGAGTAGAATGACAATTGTCAGGAGTTGGAGAAATGGGGACACAATAGTATCAAGTTTCAGTTTTGCAAGATGACTATGTCTTAGAGATCTGCTGTCCCTTATAGTGTCAATAGTTAACAACACTGTATTGTAGACTTAAAAATTGGCTAAGACAGCAGACCTTAAGTTTGGTTATGTCACACATACACACACGCAGAGAGAGAGAGAGAGAGAGAGAGAGAGAGAGAGAGAACACAGGAAGAAATCTTTAGAGATTATGGGAGAGGTAATGGTAATGTTTTAACGGGAGTATACTTAATTTAAACTTCACATTGTATATATTAATATGTACAGGTTTTGTTTGCCAGCTATACCTAAAAAATGTTTTTAAAACGCATGCATGTACAACACACACACACACACACATCTGTTCATTACAATATGTATTTCTTATGCTATCTTAATGGTTCACAACCCTACCTGCCCATTAGGGTCCTGCCTGGAGAGGTAAAAGTATGAGAAATACACCATAACCCACCCAGGAGATTCTGATGCATCAGCTCTGGGCAGAGGCTTGGGCACATCTCCACAGCTCATTTTTCTGAAGCCCTGGCAATAGCATATTTTACCATGAAGTGGACTGCTTTTTTTCCCTTCCTCAAGAAGAGCTTTGCATACTTCCTGAAGAAATTTATTTGCCATGTCCGTCCTCAACTTTCCAAATGTTTTCAGGCTGGAATTCCTACTGATCATAGACTGAGATGAATCCAAGAAAAAAAGTTTCTCACCTTCTATTGTGGTATGAAATGGCACCTTCACCTGGTTTCCTGAAAAGCAGAGTTGGGGGCAATGTCCTAGGTGCTTCTATTTGATTTAAGGAGTGAAAGTTCATGAAAGCAGAATGTTGGAGGAAAGGGAGCGAGAAGGTAAAGACAGTGTTTTACTAAGCTGATCCCTGTTGGGTTTCCACTGTCACTGCCTGCTCCCTACTCCAGACTAGTGCATGAGGATACCGGATCATGGATGCATTACCCATGCTGCATTAGAGGGAGGGAGAGGAAGATTGACCTGCTGACTTTTGTGTCCTGTTGGTTAAAGGTTCACGCCAGGAGCATTAGCTTCCCCACACTCTGGCTGTGTAGGCAGTTCTCAGAGGTCCTGTAGCAAAGCACACATGAGCATTGATGAGGAAGAAAGATGAGGGAGGAGGGAGAGGATGTACACAGAAATCTTGATGAAGTGGTACTTCTGTGGCCAAAAGCTTTGCAAATAAACTGAGCTAATCAGAAGTGGCACATGAAAGTGTCTGACTCATATGATAAGATTTTTCTCCCAATTCCAATTCCACGAAGTGGTTTTGTTTTGTTTTGTTTTATCCTCAGGTAGTTATCTAAAAAGCAGTGCATTTGTGGCACAGAAAGAAATGGTACGAGAAGAATGAACAATGAAACATTGAACAAAAAAAATCCCAAAGGCCAAAATGTACCTTCCCTTGCCTTCAAAGAACTTTCCTGGGATTTATTGGGGTCATGTTTTATTGTAACAAATATGGGACAGACATTTATAATAGACTTTATTGATTAAATGAGAATTTTCTTGCCATGGAAATATCAACTGATATCAGATAGCAGCAGCATTATGGAATCATCTATGTTCTGCCAAAGGCCCAGAATAATGTCAGAATGTTTCTCCCCATTTCAGTATCTCCCTATATCCTCTGCTAGGAAAGTCTATATAAGCAAAGACAACATAAAGGTATATATAAATAGACTTACAGGATGTTCACTAAACAACAACAACCCTCCACCACCAACCCCTGATTGATTCTTCCAACCATAAACCAGTGGTTCCCAAACTTTAGCATGTATTGGAACCACCTGGGAGGTTTGTGTCTCGCAGAACACAGGTGTGCCTAAGTGCTGATGATTCTACCCTACCCAAGGACCACACTTGGAGAACATAGTGGCATAAATTAACTTTAGGACACCAATCTCTTTTAGACAAATGTTTATAACCTGGAGATTATGGGAATATATGGAGGCTATCTTATTTTTCTGAGGAATTTAGTTTGAGTCCATTTTTTTTGAGGACTTTCTCATAAGTGTATTAATACCTTGCTGCTCAAGAAACAGCAGCATAAACATTGACTGGCATCTATTATGAATGCAAATTCTTGTCCTCAACCAAGAACCACTGCATGAAAGTCTAAATTGTGACAAAAATGGATAATTTGTGTGCAGATAGAAGATGAGAAATGTTGTAGTCACTCATTTTCTTGCCTTAGTAAACAAAGGGATGTGGGTAAAATCAGGGAATTTTTACAGTATTTGAGTCAGCCCTGAACTAGAATTTGTGAAGACTGCATTGACTCTACACGGACCCCAGAGCATTCCAGTGTAGTGTTTTCTTCCTTTAAAAACATAGTTATTTAAAATAATTATTATCCAATAAAAACTCCACCACCATATTTTCGTACTTCCTATCTCAAAGTCCAGTGAACTCCAGACCAGAAAGGTCTGAGTTAAAGATCAAATGGTATCTCTATCACATATCTTTGAGTTAAGATAATGATGCTATTTAAACCAGAGGTTGTTAAACTTTTTTGGTAAAAAACCAGATAACCAATAAGACTTGTAGGCCATATGTAATCATAGTCTTGGTTGTACCTACTCTGTTCTGCTGTGGTAACATGAAAACAGCCAGTTTGATGCCCTGGCCACAGTTAACAGACCCTTTTCCACTCTTTGTGCTTCACTTTCCTTATTGGCAAAATGGTCTTCAAAAACACCAGCCAGGTAGATGTAAAGGTGAACCAAAATAATGCAGCAGGCATGTCTAGCAGAAGGGTTTAATGTTCTTCATTCCATACTTCCTTTCCATTGCTCCTAAAATTCAGGTGCAGAAAAATTCCAATTGGCCATTTTGATTGGACAGGCTCCAGTTAATTTGTCTCATACACCCACACACTGTGTTAGTCAGGTTTTCATCCCTGTGACAAAATACTTGAGATAAACAACTTAAAAAGAGGAGAGATTCATTCTGACTTATGGTTTCAAAGGTTCAACACATGGTCCCCTCCATTACTTTGTCCTGAGGTAAATCAGAACATCCTAGCAGCAGAAACATCAATTGAAGGAGGTTGCTCACCTCATGGCAGCCAGAAAACACACACACACACACACACACACACAGAGAGAGAGAGAGAGAGAGAGAGAGAGAGAGAGAGAGAGAACAAGAGGCCAGGGATGAAAGACACATGGAACCACTGTTGAATTTTTAATTCACACTTTCCCCCTGATTTCTGTACCTTTTCTGGCTGTTCCAGATCTAGGAGAACTTTCACCATTATCCTAAGGGGGTCAAGTGAAGGGAAATGTCACAGAGGGTACATGAAGGTCAAGTTTGCACAAATACAAGCAGCTCTGACATACCCTAGGAAAGCAAAACCTGACAGAAAACAGTGACTGAAGGACAAGTCGGGGGGAAGGGAAGAACTCAGAGAGAAAAAGAAGGAGATAAAGAGCAAAGGACATGACTGAAGAAGGAGGCCCAGAGGTACAGGCCTTTTTCCTATGAACTTGACTTCCTCTGTGGGTCTACACACACACACACATACACATGCCAATTTGACTTTTTATCCTGGGACCACGGGCTCTTGAGATTTCCCATTGGCTCAGAAGCTACTAACACATACGAGCAGAGCTGCACCTCCCAAGTGATGCTCGGGCCTGCTCAGGATCAACAGGCATTTTCCGTCTCATCCTGAAAAACAGGACTTGCCCATTGCATTTCACATTTCTGATCTCAGTTTTGTCCTATGGCTTCCTCACACCCCTCATACCCCAGCAACTCAGCTCCCTTCCCAGAAAAATCGACTGTGTGTGAAATCTAGCCATGTGTCCTTAACACTCTGCACTCTTGCACCCTCCTCTAACCACATGGGAATTGCCTGAAATAGAACATTTCTGGGTTGGCATCACCTTGTACCCCAGACTCGAGCCACCTTTTGGAAAGAGAGGTTCATGTGCTTCTTTTCAAGGTCATAAAGAAATTAAACCGAAGCCCCGCCTCCCTTCTCTTTTCATACACCCTGAGCTGTTCTAGAGACATTTTCTAGAGAAAATAGAGCTTAATTTCTTGGAGGTGTTTTGTTGACAAGAAAATGGAAAGCATGTGTCCCTGCTTCGCTTATTGTACTTCCAAGTAATGAAAGTATTTAAGAAGGTACAATTATGATCTTGGCAAGCACCTGGGGCTCTTGGAACTGTTTTTTCACACTGAATAAACACTGCAGATAATCTGTTTACGTTACACTGTGCTGAAAAGCTATCTACAACAAAAGGCCACAACCATTCTTTACTTTCCCTTTCTTGAAAGGGAAAAATATATTGCACTAATAATTTGCCGAAAATGATTTCATTGTCTCCATTTTCACTCCAGCCAGACAGAAACAGGTTTTAGTAAAGGAGTTTATGGGCTTCTTGTTTTCTGCCACTTTTAATTGAACAGCACAGTCCATTTTTTTTTCTAGTTACTTGGAATTCTTATTAATAATTCCTGGTGATTCAGGATCACTCATCTACCCTGAAAAATTAACTATGACCTTCCTTTGAATAATGAACCCCCAATTCATTCCATCTTCTCAACCTGATTGATTTGACTATATGGTATTTTTAGTTTCATTTGAACATGGTGCAGTCCAGAAAGGAGAATGTAATTCTTGTTTTGGCCCCAAATGGTAACAAGCTAGCTAGTTAGGAAACAATACCCAGAAAAATGCCTGCCTTCAGCTCAGCTGCCTTTAAATGGTACAGATGCTATGGAGAATTATCTGCCTAATATAATAGAATGCATTGCAAAATCTTGCAAATATGACACAGAAGAAAAGAATCAATGGCATGTTCATGTGTTTCATAGTGCTCTGAGATTCAGTGAGCAAGTTTCACAAAGGAGACAAAGATGAACCACCATAGAGCATCACACTTGAGGGACACTCTCTTCTACTTCAATAGATGGTCAACATCCCATAATTCAGAACAGTGGTTTCATTTGTCTCTCCTTAACTTAGAAGGTGGGTCTCCTGTTGCTCCTATATGGTAGGAGTTGGATGTGGTCTTGTCCTCTCTGGGTCAGAGGGAGACCTCTTGATGTGACTGGTGGTCCATGTACCATTGGGATGTAAGAAACGATGTGTTAAGTGAAGGAAGGCAGTTTCTGGGAAAGTGATGCTCTGCTGTTCCTCCTCCCTGCTCACTTTACAGTTTTCAGCAAGGGCACAAAGGATGTCCTCGAAGGATACAAACTTACTCCAAAGGCCACCACAGATTCATCCTCTTGGAGAGTCTTTTTCAAACACCCTTAAGGGATAAACTCTTTAGCTTAGCTTTCATAAAATATCACCTGTGCCTTAATAAGCAACTATCAGGATCTTAAAACTCTGCCTCTACTGTCCTCAGGAAATGCACAGAGGGATCCTAGTACTGTGTGTTAGGTTTCTAGAGTCGTGAGTGAGTGAATGTGGGCGGAATCGCAGTCCTCATGATGTAGCCTGTTGTTTTCTAGTCCATTGAATTTGCAGGTGTTGGGCTGAGGTCTTAAGACCTGAGGTCACACCACTGGTTAATGGCTCGACTGATCCCATGCAGTGTCCCCCTACTCCACCCAGCTGCCTTCTTGTATTCAATATTGGGAGCCATTTAGTTCATGGGGTCCCTAAGCCTCTAACCACTAGGGGGCAAAATCAACCCAACAGTCTCAGTAATTCATCCCAGCTGAGCAGCCCCGTTTCCTCCAGCCCCATCCCAGGAAGTCTCTTTGCAGCGATGTTTTGAATTAAGAAGTTGCAATAACATTCTCACAGTCCCTTTCAGCTCTGTGGGTTGGCCTCACCGAAGGCTAAAGGAATTCACAGCAGCCCCCAGAACAGCCTGTGGTCTGTTTCTCCAGCAGTTACAAAGAGAGAAACCCATTGTCAGAAATGACAGAGTAGGGTCCTACCCCTCAGCCCAACATTTACTACATCCAAGACCATTATCAGAGGTGGAAAACAGTCTACACCTGCTTCCGGCTCCCTAGGGGACTGTGAGGTGGGGGCAATCCGATGTCCCTATCTTTTATAGTTCAGAGAACAATCTAGCATCGCCAGAAGAGTCACCTTGAAGAAGTGTTTTTTAATGGAACATGGAGACAGTGAATGCTTACGTACCTCTTGGTAAGTGCCTGGTATACTTCTTTATGTTGGATAATAAATGCAAGATGACTGTGTGATTTGACTGTGGGTGGTTTTCAGGACATCTGTGAGTTATAGAGAAATGAATTAACCCATCTCACAGATAAGAAATGAGGAAGAGGGGGCTGGGGCTGGGGCTCAGCGGTAGTGCATTTGCCTGGCATGTGTGAGACACTGGATTCAATTCTCAGCACCACATAAAAACAAATAAAATAAAGATCTATCAACAACAGAATAGGAGAAAGAAGATGGCGGCGAGGGGAGTGCATTACCCCCGTGTGCTGCTTCACTGTGTGGGAGTATGACAAGTCAGGACGGCTAAAGGATATCTTGTTAGGAATTTCCAGCAATAGTGGGGTGCTCCGGAACCTGGAGGAAGGATTTCCATCGCATGAGGATCGGCTACGGGGACTCAAACGCGAGAGGTTTGTCGCACGGAGGGTAACACGGCTTATTCAGCAAATCGCCCCGCGGCTAGAGTCTGCAGCGCGCGCTGGGATAGAGACGCAGGGTTACAGCGCTGCAGTTTCTGCCAGCCGCGCAAGCACCGTACTCAGGGCTGAATTCTGGGTTCGAGACGGGGGAAAGGAAGCGGTCCATCTCGGTTCTCCACACCGGTCAGACCACAGAGGAGGCCAGCAGCCACCATGATGGTAAACTGACGTCACCTTCCCTGTTTTCGACTGACCACAGCTCATTCAACCATAGATCAGGTAATTTCAGGCTGCAATTCGCCTGCGGCTTGCAGACAGATTGCTAGGGTTCAG
>NW_025999977.1:12700675-12742692 GCF_001458135.2 Marmota marmota marmota
AAATGAGGAAGAGAGAAAGCGGGTCTTCACAGACCACCTGATTAGTCCACCCAGCCTGGAATAAAACTGAGGCCACATAACTGCTCTTTTCCTAACCACAATGCTCACATTAGGAACATTCAAAATTTTCCTCATACTTGGTATACTATGCTACACATGCAGTCGTGGAGGAAAGCATGTCATTTTTTTTTTTTTTTCAGAATGAGTGCCAATCCCATATTATTATTATCTGCTTGACTCTATACTCAGGGATACAAATGACATTTTTATAAAAGATGTCATAATATGATAATTTCCTATTTTTTTTGGGTTCAGATGATGACATCAAGTGATACAGGGGGCATCTCCGAATCCTCTAGTGGGCACAAGAAACATGAACATGTAAGTTCAATTTTTAGAAAACACTGTTTTAAACTGCTTTTGACAGTTATCCCTTGGCATAGGGATTTTCAGAGCAAGGATTCCAGATTGCATTGCAAATTATATTTATTTACATCTATTAAGTCTAATTAGGGGGAGGGGTGCTCACTGGTAGAAGAAGAAAGAATTTTAAACCAGACAGAGTTATATCCTGGATATTTCTCTGCTCCTCATTTTTCCAACTTTCTTCTTTGACTGCTTGGAGGTGACTCTAAAAATCAGATAGACGTTTTCTGTATTGAAGGCAATTCTAAAACACACAGATTCACACGGGGGTCAGGGGAGCTAGAAATGGAAAAGACAACTTTGCCTCTATTTTTTAGGTGTAACTGAAGAACACAGGGGTATTTAAAAGTTCCCCAACATTCTCTTTTTCCACCACCTGCTCCCAAACCGGAAAACAATACCAAGCAAACAGCACGCACAAGGACATTTGTATCCTTGGGGCTGTGCTGTGGGAGGACTTAGCCATTTTGTATGGAATATGCTTTTCTTTCATGACAATAATTTTTCTCTGACTCAATAATATAGATGTCACATTATTAAGTCCAAAGGAAGAAAAAAAATTATAACAGCTGGAAAACATCCCAGTCATTGTATGCAAAACAGAGTGAAGGAGTGCCAAAAGGGGAGGGGAAGAGCCACTCTCCAATGGGGAAGAAAAACAGCAAGAAAAGAGAGAGGCCTCGAAAGGTGTGTCAGGGGACCAACTCCAATCCTACATCCTCTGCCACATTTAGTTTCCTCGGCCCTCAGCTCACCATATTTCTTCATGGGCTCCACCACTGGCACTTTAGATCCTCCCAGGAGTCCCATGGCCCTTCCAAGGAGTGTTCAAGTGGCACAGAGAGTGTGGCAACTTCAAAGCATTAAAGGGAAAAAGGAGTCTCCTTCCCCGCCATCATCATTTTTAAAAATGGCAATTGATGTCGCCTGAAGCGGAGGCTCGGAAACCCAATTATACTACATTTCATTCAAGTGTCAGCAATTGGAATAATAGCGCCCGACAGTGAGGGCCCCTGCGCGAAACGATGCTGCCATATTATCCTGTTTGGGTCCGGTGTTTTCATAAATTCAGGCTTGGAGCAGAGCCCAGGGCTGCTTTCTTTCAAGGTCTTTGCCTCCCTCTCATCCTTTTTCTCCACTCTTTTCTGCTCAGTCCATCTTTCCTTCTGTCTGTATGTCTTGCCATCTTGCCCTCTCCTCCTCAGCCGTGGCTGGCCTGGGGTACCAGTGGCTGCTCTGTTTACTGAAGAACATATGCTTCATTGGAACATTTTCCACACCCCTTGGGCCAAATGTTTTATGTATTTGGCCCTGAGCAGCCTTTTGGATTCTGTCACGAGGAGCCACTAAAGACCATGTGGCAGCCACTAACTCACATATTATAGCCTGTTTTGTATATTATTACCATTGTTATTACTAGTCGCCTTTCCCTGAGAGTAATATGCACCTCAATGAGCTTTAATTATAATGGTTCTGCTTTGCAGAATGTTTTCCTACCAAGCCTCCCTGTCAACCTTCATGGTCATTAACAGCTATGCAGACTGCATGCTCACCTACCCAGACATTATACTGACACAAGAGGATACTATTGGATGCCACCTCCTCTCCGACTGGTGTGCAAAGAAGTCCTAACTGCCTTTTATTTAGGCTGTATTTCAGAAGATGGCAACCACAGCTCTCAGGCCTCAGGTGAGAAAAGGTACGCAACCTGGTGTGGAGGGAAGGAGGTAGTTTTATAGATAATAACTGACTCTCCCTCAGTGGTTGATTGCACATTTTGTGGTACATAAAATTTGTATCTCTTCTCCCTCCAGCTGGGGAACTTCCCATGATATCTATGTTCTCTCTCTTTCTGGACCTTAATGTCCACTCACCAATACTTATCTGCTTGTTCCTGACAGGATATTAAATTCCAGAGCACAACTCAGTCAACATTCTTCCCTGATCAATGATAATTTTTATCTCCTGGACCTTGTAATAATAGCCCACATCTCATGGCTTGAGAGATAGGATACTGACCCCAATCTCTTTTTTGGAGTTCTCATCTAACCTGGTTATTTCCACCATGACTGGCCCTGTGGAAACAGATGCTTGGCTGCTTAGTTTGAACCCACCCAACTCCAATGCAACTTGTGTCACATCGTCACTTGTCTCTTGCTCATACACTCTTCTAGGTTTCACACCTCCCCGACCAAACTTGATACAAATGTCAACTTCCACTTGTGCTCCTAGTTTGTCCTATTTCATTTTCTCCTAAAAAGAATTATATAGGATTGTGGGCTATAAAGTCATTGTGTCCCCCAGAATTCATTTGTTGAAACCTAATCCCCAGTGTGATGCTATTAGGAGGTGGGAACTGGGGGAATTAATTAAGTCATGAAAATGAAGCCTTTTGAATGGAACTAGTGCCCTTTTAAGAGACATCCCAGAGAGATCTTTGGCCCCTCCACCACGTGAAGACAAAGCAAGAGGGCTGCTATCTCAGGACAAGTAAGCAGACACTACATCTGCTGGCAACTTGATCTTGTGCTTTCCAGCCTCCAGAACGGTGAGTCATAAATTTCTGTTGTTTATTAAGCAATCAGATTATAGTAATTTGTTATAGCAGACTAAACGGGCTAAGACAAGGACTAACAGAAAATTTACTTTATTTCACAGTTGGAAAAATGAGACCTTTCATTTGCTTCAGATAGACTTTTCATTTGTCCATAAATATTTCAATCAAATCTATAAAACATTTTTAAGAACCTGATAGAGCATCGACAGCTTTACCAGGTAATAGAAATGAAGGGCTCAGCTGAGTATAAGGGTCAGCAAACTATGGCCCTCAGGCCAAATCCCATCTACCACCACTGCTTTCAAATAAAGCTTTATTGGAATATAGCTGTGCTCATGTATTTATGTATGTCTAAAACAACCTTTATGCTGCAATGAAAGAACTGAAGAGTTGTAACAGAGACTATTTGGCCTACAAAGCCAAAAATATTTCCTCTCTGGCCCTTTACGGAAAATGCTTGTGAACTCCTGATATACTAGGTTCTTTCTATGTCTTTTTCCAGTTCTTTCCATGTCTATGCATTTCTATGCCTTTGAAGTCCAGAGTGACCATGTGACCAGTTTTGGAATGTGAGGTATGAGCAGAATATGTGACTTTCTATATGAAAATGTTCAAGAGCTTTTATGTAAGTTACCATATGATGATTTTTCTGATATGTAACTATATGCCACTCTATAGCTCCAGTAAGCCTTCAGTGAACTACAATGAACATAGTAGGCTCCTCGCCAATTGGAGTAGGTCATAAGGTGTGTATGATTAAAAAAAAAAGTTATAAGTTTGGTGTTTGCCAGAGCATAACCCAGCTTACCCTGACAGTGAGTAAAACATGGAAACAAATAATTTTCAATGAACAAAGCATAGAAGAGAAAGTAATTAATTCTCTATGAATTTAGAGAGCCAGTTAGGTCAGGTTTCTCAGGGCAATATCTGACCTGGGGTAGAAGATAGATATGGGTTTGTCAAGTACTAGGTTGGCATGGGAATTCCAGACCAAAGTGATGATGTGTAGACAATTATATTGTGTTTAGGGAAATTCAAACTATTTTATAGATATAAAGTGCAAGTGGAGAAATGGAGAAAGATTAGAACTTACTTCATATATCTAGGTTTGTCTAAGATAGTATATTTTGTCGTGTATGTTTTTAATGGTGCTCCCACTTACTCTCAATGATATTCCAGTTTTGGTTACATGGTCACACTTCTTATATGTCATGATTGTAAGACTGTCCTTTATTTTGTATCTGTTTTTAGTCAGCTTTTTCAGTGCTATGACTAAAAGACATGACAAGAACAATTTTAGAGAATAAAAGTTTATTTGGGGGCTGCAGTTTTTGGTCAGTGGTAGAGCGCTTGCCTAGCATATGTGAGGCACTGGGTTGATCCTCAGTACCACATAAAGAATAAATTTTAAAAATTAAGGTATTGTGTCCATCTACAACTTAAAAAAAAACACCTTTTTTTGGAGCCAAGTTTTCAGAAGTCTCAGTCGTTAGAAGCTGGTAACATTCTTTGGGGCTTGAAGTAAAGGAGGGCATCATGTGGAAGAGTGTAGTGCAGAGAAGTGGCTCAATACATCACACCTGGAGGCAGAAAGAATCTCCATGCACCAAACATAAAATATATACCCCAAAAGCATGCCCACAATGACCCACCTCCTCCAGCCACATGCTACCTCGCTATACTTACCACTAAATTATTCCACTTCTGGGGATTAATTCATAGATTGGGTTAAGACTCTCATAATCCAATCACTTTACCACCAAAACTTTTACACTGTCTCACACATGAGCTCTTGGGGAACATCTCACATCCAAACCACAGCAGTAGCTGATAGAGGATCAACAGGAAGGAATATAAATAAACTGATTATATATATAATCAGTATATATATATATATCCTTTCACAGCCAAGTTTTGCAGACCTTACTAAGTCCTCTCAGTGTACTTTCCACCCTTTTCCAAGGTTTAGTGGGCCCAATATTGCATAGTTAAAAGACTACATCACCTACTCTCCTTTGTAATTCAATCTAGCCCCGTAACTACATTTTGGCCAAAGAGATGTAAGTGGGGGTGTTACATGGAACTTCTGAAAGGCATCCTTTTTGGGGTAGGGAGGACATTTACTTAGATCACAAGTATAGGCCCATCACATAGGTAAAGCAAAACCAACCTACATAGGTCATGCAAAGTCACATATTTCCTACAGGGGATCAGGGTCCTTGATGACCTAATGGAAACACAGGAGCTACCCTAGATTGCCTGCCTTCAGTTTTTTCTTATGTGGGAGATAAATAACTTTCTATTTTATTCAGATAATGTTATTTTGTATGGTTTCATCATATGATACTCAATAAATTTCTAAGTGGTAGATCAGTCCTTCACCAGATTGAGTTACCATCAATGTAGTTGGGAGGTAAAAGAAGCAACTGCTTTGTCCCAGATCTCAATGTCATCCTCTAACTTTACTAGGGAGTTTCATTCAGGAAGTTATTGGAATTTCACAAATAAAGCTGACAATACTGATTATCTACTTGGGTCATTTCTCCATGGATCAGAAACTAGAGGAGTGGACAATCCTTTTAGTCAGCATAAATCTATATAGCTTGAAGACTTGGTTTTGTGACATTGAAGTAATTCAACTAAAAAAAATTAGTTATATGTTAAAGTGCTTTTTAATAGGACGGAGGTCAGTATAAAAGGGGCAGGAATTTACTCCTGAAAGAACAACAGTGTCCTGAACTAAATGGCTATCAAAAATAAAGTGCTATCCTAAGGGTAATTCCTCATTTCTAGCTATGCCACTAGACTTTCTCTGTAAAATGAGCAAAAGCAAAGAGTTTTCCTCCATGGCTATATATATATCTGTCTNTTACTGCTTTTCTAAACTAGATGATTGCCTTCAAATCATCCAAAAGTCTTCTCTTAAACCTGCCCCTGGAATATGGACTTCTCAGACTCATAGATATATGGCTATCTGTCATCTCTCAGTTTTATATTAACTTTCTAGTTGTTATGGAAACTTTAAACATAAAAAGAAACAAATAGATCTTACTCTTGAAATGGAATAGATTTGAGATGTAAAAGTGCCAGATGATTACTGTACCTATATGTTAGAATCCATCCATATTTGCTGAAAATTTCTAAAAAATTATTCCCAATTTTATAATAATTTTAGGTGTATCGGATGGCTTTACAGTTGTTCTTTATGGGTACATTGAATGAAATTTGAAACTTTAACCTGTGTTTATCCAGTTATCCATTTGTGTTTGCAAGAGTCACACGGTAAGGAAAAAATTCATGTATATATTTATATATATATTTATTTATATATATATATATATATATGATTTAATATATACATATTAAAGCAGCCCAAAGAATAAGTTAATGCAGGCAAGCAGTAAATGTAAAGAAACAAAAGTGGATCTAGCCAGATTATATATTAAATAAAAGGCAATGAATAAGCACTGAGTGAAATTTTATATGTGCACATTACACCAAACCAGTCAAAGATTCTGACCCCTGGCACTGCTGAAATGATGCAGCCATCTTCTTCGTTCTGATGCTTTCAATAAAATCATTCCCAAGAGGACTAGAGAAAAATTCTTTCTCTCAATAAAATGTGAAACCGTTGGTATTATGAAAAAGCATACTAATAATTGGATAGTGTTCTGAAGTCACTTTCATAAAAGCCTCCCTTTTCTCTTCCCTCCTCGGGTTTTAATATCGCCCAGCGAGTCCGTCAGATCACCGGGGTTTTGTTGGAGATGGAAAGTTGTAGCATTGATTGGTGCCCTTGTGAGGTGCAGGTCAACAACGTGCATATCAACAGAGATAACTTGAGGAATAAGGCACTCTGAGTTCCTAAACACGGCCCACCCATAATGAATATGCTGCCCTACAGCCTCTAATGGAAAAAGAAATAAAGCCTGTGCCTGGGCCCTCTGACAGAGGGAAAAATGGGTTCTGAGTGTTAGGAGCCTTTGGCTAAAGTCACACTGAGCTCTACAAATTGCAGGCTCTATGCGGCAGGACCTGAAAAGCTGGTGTGATGGTGAAGTGAAAGGTTCTGGAAGTGGACACCTTGTGAGTGTCAATGAAACTACACAGGAAAGTGGGATTGGCCCAGAATGTTAAAGGCAAAGGAAGTCGGCAGCTGTATCCAGGATGGAATGAAAGTTTGCAGTCACAACAATTAGTACCAGTTGACAAGGTCTTTTAGAAACATGTCAGCAGAGAGAGCCCACATATGGTACCTCTTTTACACCTTTCCAAAGTGGGGAGAAGAGTGAGAGGAGGGGGAGAAATATTGACAGTAAACATTCAAGACAGGGGAGGTGAAGAATTTTTTTTTCATAGCCCATCCGTGGAAGGCAGCTCTTGAGTTTGACAATAAGCCAAAGGTAGCGGGTGTAGTGGATCTTGTCAGCCTCGTCATTCTCTGCTGTAGTTGGAGGCAGTTGTGTCCTACTCCCAGCTTCCCCACCAGCCACAGTGCAGATGACTCCACTGCACTTTCTGCATCTTGATCAATCACATGGACATGCGCTCTGCCTCACTGATGTCTCCTCCATTCCTCAGGGCATTGACCCTGCCATTCTCCATGAGGACAGAGGGATTCAGTCAAGATACCACTAAAAGTGCACCGTCATGGTCGACCCAACTTCCAACTGGCAAAAATCAAGTTCAAACAGATATCCCCAGTAGAACAAATTGGGGGAGGAGAAAATGTGATGTGCACATGGGGACAAGGCCAGTCCTACAATGGTGGAGATGGTGAGAACAACAGACTAAAAACCAGCAGATATGGAGGAATTGCAGGCTGATTTTAGGTTTCATAAGGTTTGCTAGCTTCTCCCCTGGGAAGACAGGTCTTTTTCCCATCCTATACCCTAAAGATTATAATATTGAGTATAACATCTAAATATGATCCAATTTTTTTATGTTTTGATCATCAAGATGTTTTTACTACCAGTAATACCACCTAAATAGATTAATAAATAAGATGACTGTCCTTGAGAAGTCTAGAGGCCGAGAGGAGCAAGAGAGGGCTTGGTAGGAAGAACTAAAACATGAGCCAGTTGCATCTTTCTTCTTGAACCTCTGTTCCACACCAAGAACTGTGACCAGGTATTTTCTTACTCACCTGGGTGTTGGCAAATGGCATAATTGTTGGATGGAGAAAAACTTCAATTTTCAAACCCACTAGTGGGCAGTGGTGTGTTCAGATTTAGAATCCCTTCTCCTTTCATTCTTTTTCTTCTTGGGGCCATATGACCCATTTATTCCTCTTCTTTTCAGATATCAGGGTATTTGTCAAAGTGAATAATTTGTGATTTCTGAAGTAATAGTATCTGAAGGCAATGAGTCCTTGAGGGAAAGTTTTAATCACTTTTTCCCATTGGTTCTAGAGAGCAGAGTCTATAAGTTACTAAGTAAAGGGGGATGTGCCAGGTTAACAGGGTCTCCACCTGTTTAAAGGAACACTCAGTCTTGCCAAAGAAAATGATCAAATTACAAATACTGATCTTTTAGATGTAAAAGAAATGGCCATGATCATTATCTTCTTCTTCCATTAGTTTTTACTCTTCCTTTTCAGATCTCACACAATCCAACTAAAATCATCAAAGAAGAAAACCATCTTTCTTCTTAACCTGGTCAGAAGGCTGGCTCATCCACTTGGGTGAAGGAAACCAAAGGAAAGCATTCTGTTCATGATTACAAGAAGGACACAAAGCACCAGACAATTGGTTGCTGTTATCTTCAAAAGAAAATGGATGCTCCCATTGAGGAGGAGTGAGCAGGTGTGTATTATCTAAACATGGGGGCTTTACCTCTAATCTTCTCCACCAGAGATAACCAAGACAGGGGGTTATCTGTGAAAGACACCCTTAGCACCAAATAGAGCAGCTGTAGGAGGAGAGTCTGGTCACAGGAACTTCTCAAGAAATACAGATGTCCATAATGGGACATGGAGGGACTTCCGGATGAAGAAAAGAACCTTGCCTGTGCCTTTCCAGGTGACTGTTGCTGCTTCTCTTCAGACTCAGAGGGCCATGTGGAACTCAAGCTTCTCCTCTGGAAGACAATGCATTTTGACAAGGGTAGAATCTCCAAAATCACATTCTTCACCACAGTCTTCTTACCAAATGCTTAGAGAACGGGGGACACCAAGATAAGAGGACCAGGTAGAAAGTCCCAGCCCCTCCTCTACTCTACAGCAAAACTTAACAATTTAGACAAATCACAGAAAATATTCTTTTTCTGAGAATAGACTTGGGAAATGAAAATTGAACATTAATTTCTCTAAGGCCTCTTCATCTTTGGATTTTCATGGCTCTAAATTGTTGGCATTGGCTCCATATAAACAAGTTTTGTCATTGTCCTTGGGGGAGAATAGAATGTTTTCTTTCTAGGAGAGGTATGATTCCTCAAGGTCTATATTTGCATTTTTAGTTCCAGGCCCAGGTGTTCAAGGAACACAGGTAAGGACTAGGTCATTTCAGGGGGTGGAAAGTCATCCACATGGTTCCTCATTGTATACTAGAAAATAGGGAATTTACTCACTTCAGGGGGTTGGGGTGGTAGCTCAGTGGTAGAGCACTTGCCTAGCATGTGGGAGGCCCTGGGTTCGATTCTCAGCACAGCATATAAATAAATGAATAAAATAAAGGTCTGTCAACACCTAACAAAAAATTAAAAAGAAAAAGAAATATTTGTTTAGTTCCTACTGTATCCAAGGCTCTGGGTCAGTTCTGATGATACAGTCAAACATTTTCAAAGCACTTCAGTGATTTTAACAATGCCAAAAATTATACCATGCTCAATGAAATTCAGTGAAGAAGTGGATCCAGGGTTATGATTCCAGCTTTACCAGTGAGAAAACTGAAGCCTAAGTAGGATGTGGGCACCAGTCAGTGACCTAGCCAGGACTCATGTCCAGACTTCCTGGCTCAGATGCATAATGACAATTTATGTTCAAGCTTTTCTTATTCCTTTTTTTCTTGATGTACTTTGTTTTTCTAAGTGGATTCCCTTGGATGGGGAATTTGAGTTACTCAAAATGGTTGAACATCTCCCTTGAGTTTCTAAGAATCTAAGCAACTTGGAAGGTGGAGGCTTGGGAAACAGAAGGCGGAGCACACTAGGTTTAGATGGAATCCAGGTGGGGGGGACCTGCAATAGCGCCCCACTTCAGCACTGACACAGAACTGGACTCATTAGTCTGTGAAACCTCACAGCCCCCAAAAAGAGTAGATAGAGGGTCTTCTTGCCCCCTGGGGTTACAGATAGAAAGGCATGGGAAGCTGATAATGAAGCCAATGAATAACAGTTGAGACTTGTGCCTGCACTCCAGCTGCGTCACACAGACACCAATGTCATTTCCAGAAAATGCTTTGCTTTCTCTTTAAAAACACTCTGGGCCTTTAAAAAAATGAAAACAAGCCTCTTCCCTCTAGGCAGGTGTGCATGCAGCAGGCACACACACACATGCACACTCACCATCATTTAACAAGGATGAGAGGGCACGATCCCAAAGGCTTTCCAACCTCCTGTCCAAAGAGAGTTCCCAGCTAGCCTAATCACTCTGGCAACAGCACACCTGAGCATTTCCCTCTCGGCACAAAGGAGGACAGAGCGATGGGAAGCTAGTTCTGCTGAACAGATAGTGACTGAGGCTGGAACAGCCCATATATGTCACCTGTATAAGGGGCCTTAATAAGAAAGTTGGGGAAATCATCTACTCCCAGGTTTAAATGTGACTTGGTCATTGCTTTGAAGTGGCTAAGTCGACAAAGTCTGCTCTTCATCAATTTTTTTAAGTAATAATAATAATAAAATTTGAAAATTATGATAATTATGTGTTCTGTACCCTGGATAGGGGCAGACTAAGTGAGGCATATTTTCTAATGTAATTAAGGCTTTCAACTGATCCCTCCCAACTGCAATTGTTATTTCAAAAGTGAATTAATAAATCATGTCCAGCCTGCTTGGAATAAAAATTTGTCTAGAGTATTCCTGTTGCAACCTGCAAACTCTGACTCACAGGAGGAAGAGAGAGACTGGGTGAAATGGTTATGAGATGGGCCTGTGCTGAGTCCCCAACCTTGGACCAAATTTTGGGAAGAGGGTTTCAGCCGGACATCTGGAACCATTTCTAAGCTTTATTGCAAACAACATGCAAATAGTCTCTCCCTGTGTTCACTTATGGTTCCCTCTGCTAAACTCAAAGCAATTAATGCTGCTGATTCCTGGATGCCCAGGGGATTCAGATCTCCTGTGGTTTACACAGAGCACTTTAGCTATCCTGATGAATTAGTGTGAAGGCCTGGTAATGCACCTTTGAGCATGTGCGGCCTTTTAAGGCTCTTGGAGGTCAAGCTTGTGGCTGTATAAAGCACATTTTCCCTTGGCAGACCAGAGACTCTGGCGGCATACAGGGCTGTATTTCTATTCTTCACAGGTTCCAGATTCCTAGTGTCCGCAGTCATGCAACTCTCTGGAGAGCCAATGTTCCAGGCCTGTGAAAATTCAAGGCAAATATTTACCAAGAAGGCCCCAGGAGGAGCCCTTGGCATGTTTAGTGTGAGAGTAATATTTCCATTCAGAGAAAAGGTACCATTTTTCTTTTCTTCAAAAGGTGGATGCAAAATCCAAGACAGGGCACTGTTGATGAGGACCCCCTCCCTGGACCTCGGTGGTGTCAGTGCGGGGAACTCTGATTTTCCTTTAAAAACAAAAAAAGGTGAGAGGTGACCCAGAGGATCCCCTGGTCAATGTTATTTCCACAGGAAGGTGGTATAGTAAATAGGTACTGGACTGAGGGACACAACGCTGGTGATAACTTCACACTAGCTGTTGGCCTTACCCAACTTTAAAAATATTTTTTTAGGTATTAATTCCCCATTGCAAAAATGAGAGACTTGCAAGGCCATTTGATGATGTCTTCCAGAAATTAAGCATGGTGGCAGTTTTCCTTGGCATTATATATTTGCTATTCCATGATGTTGTGTTTGACAGAGGGAAATGCATTAGTTAGACTGAAAGATGCCCCACATTCTGTCCACTGCAGTTCCTCAACTCTCATTATCTCTCTTACCAACCTGTTTGTACTCTCCTAGCTGTGTGATCACAGGCAATTTTCTTGACTTCTCTGAATCTGTTTTTCTTGTCCATAAACTGGACCTGATAATAGAGCTCCACTTACAGAGTAATTATGAGGATTTAATTTATAAAAAGACGTGAAGTTCATGCTAAGCATTCAGAAAGTGATAGATATTGGTCATCTCTCAGTATCCATGAAGGATTGATTGGTTCCAGAACACCTGCAGATACCTAACTCCATAGATACTCAGGTCCTCTATACAAAATGGCATAGTATTTGCATATAACCTACATACACCTCCTGTATATTTTAAATCAACTCTAGATTACTTAGAAGAGCTACTACAATGTAAACACCAAGTAAATATTTATTATATGCTTTAGGGAATAATGACAAAAAATATGTCTACACCATTTAATACGGACACCATTTTCCAAATATCTCTATCTATAGTTGGATGCAAACCTCACAGATAGGAAGGGCTGTTTGGATCTATAGATTTAGTATTCCCAAAGCATTTGCTTCATACCTTCTTGCCCCTGCATCTTTGATCACTGTTAGTGTCTTGGGGCTGCTATAACAAGGTAGCATAAACTGAGTGGTTTAAAAAAAAAATGGAAATGTATTGTTTCACCAAGGAGTCAGCAGTGCCAGCCTTTCTCTGTAGGTGCTAGAGAAGATCTGCTCCACTCTTTCCTTCTCCCCAGCCTCTTTCTCAGCTTCTGGAAAATTTTTGGTTTGTAGCAGCATAACTCCAGTCTTTGCAAGGTATTTCTCCCTATGTGTATCTGTGCCCAAATTTCTCCTTTTTATAAGAAAACCAGTCATACTCCAGCACAATTTGGCTTAGCAAACTACTTTTGCAATTATGGAATCCCATTCTGAGAGACTGGGGGTTACAACTGCAATGTATGAATTAGGGATATGTGTGTGTAGAAACAAAGGCACATAATTCAATCCACAACCATTCTATCCTCCAGCTTTAACCAAACATTTACTCTATCTTTTTGTGCTCCTTTGAGATATAGGCTAACTTCCTAAGCCTTCTCTGCCATGCCCATCTGAGCTCAAAAGAGTTAAATCATCTTCAGAATTCTAAGGCAACTGGTTGTTGTCTGGATCTCCTATTTGAATCTTAAGTTGTAAGTCCCCAGATATTGATAATCATTTTTATTCCATATATATTTATATTGAAATTTTTTCATTAAGAAGTAGTTGAAGAAACCTGTCCAGGTCAAAGTCACTGGAAAAGTTCACACAAGTCCAATTCAAATCCACATATGTCCCTCCTAATTATTCTAGTCACATGATAATGACCCTCAGAAACTTCCCCATCAAGATTATTCCCAAGACAGCTTCTCATACCCGGTTCATCTGACATTCTAGGACTCAGTATCATGTCTCCTTTGTGTTATGTCTGATACTTAGGCCTCACTTTGTTCTGATACTTAGGCCTGGTATTCCTAAGATCCCATCCGGGTACTCCAACTGTGGTGACCCCTTAATGGTGGAAGAAGTCTTGAGAAGCCACCTAATGACCGGTCTCTGTAGGGATAGGCCATGGTCTAGCTGGCTAGATGTCTCACCCTCCACCTACTCCCAGGACTGAGGTTTTACCTGACCCAATGTCAACTTCTTGCTCACTGCTGCAGCATTTTCCTGATACCCATCTACTCCTTGTTCTCCTAGATTTCAGGATATTAATATTCCCAATAATTTCCTCTATTCTGGGTTCTACTCAACTCTTGGAGAAATCTAAGTGCCACCTACATGAACTTGTGCACACTCTATTTCTCTCTACAGGTAGGGTCTGTTCTTCCAGATCATGCATCTGTGCAATTAACCATGTCCTCTTCACTCTTGTTCTAAGGAATGACCTAAGGCAGTTCCACAGCCCCTGCTGCAAAATGAAAATCTGCTGAGTTGAGCCATCTTTCAGCGAGAACTTACCCTTTCCAGCTGTTTTTACACACTCCATTTCTGACACCAAATGAAGAAGTTTTATTTTTTTCTCCTGACATCCAATACCCATTATCTTTTTCAGGCCAATTCTTCAGTTCTCTGATTCTCTTGACTTCCTCTGGGCATCCTGTGGAAGTCTCAGGCTAACTTCCCAGAATTAGCATAGACTGCACAGGTTGAAGTGCTCAGTCCCACAAAACCACCCTCTCTTCAGATGCTGGTCACAAGTAATGGGCTCCTAGGTCACTCACATTTCCATCTGACATGGTTACCCATTCGCCCACCAAAATTTCATAATTCAATAAAAAGACCCCCAGAACTCAGGAAAGTACTCAGCCTAACTAGTGAGTTTATTATAAAGGATACAACTCAGGACCAGTCAAATGGAAGAGATGAACTGGAGACCAGCCCTCCCATGCTGAAGATATCTAGCCCTTCATCTCCCCACCTGGAGGCACCTAATTAGCACACAAAAGAGATTCTTATCACCCAGTAGAGCCCAAAGGTTTTAGGAGCTGTGTGCTAGGAACTGAGGATTGAAATTAATTAATTAATTAATTAGGCACTGATGATTGAACCCAGGGGTGCTTTACCACTGAGTTACACCCATATCCTATTTTTTTTTTTTCACTTTGAGACAGGGTCTTCCTAAATTGCTGAGGCTGGTTTCAAACTTTTAATCCTACTGACTCAGACGATTACAGGCAGGTGCTGTTTCACCCAGCTTTTTTTATTTTTTATTTAAACCACATCTTTGTTGGTCCAACGTATATTATATGACATTTAAAATCATAAAAAAACAACTGGTTGGCCTCTTGAAAGTCGTGCTTGTTGACTAAAACAATAAACATGGATTGAAAAGCAGAGTAGGTCAGATCAGAAGTGGTGACTCTCTAGGGGAATGGTCCCAGAGCTGAGTCCTGGGGATCTGCAAAGTGCCAAATTTTCCTGACTGGCCCTAAGTCAGTTATGGGAATTAAAGGAGACTTAGGGAGCTGCCATCTTCCTGCTGGGTTAAATTTAAACTGGAAACAAGTGCTAAGCCAACTCTGGATAAAGCCCTGAGATCTCAGACACGTTTTCAAGGAAACACTCATTAACAGATAAACTGACCCAGTGAAGTGTTTTATTGAAGACCCTGCTTTAAATGAGTAGTTCATTTCCTACACACTTTGTCTTATTTGTGTGTGTGTGTGTGTATATATATATATATATGGGTGTGTGTGTGTGTGTGTGTGTGTATGAGAGATTATTGTTGATGTTTAGGAAAAAAATGATTCTTTTATATTCAGCAGTCTATACTGAAAATTTATGTGGGAGGATCTTCTCTTCATAAGATGGCACCATTAAATAGTAACTACCTCAACCCAGGGAAAATTGGTGTCAGAGGCTAAAAGTCCTATGAGGTTGAGGATGGGATCAGCAAAACATGAAAAAGAATAAATGACAATCCACACTCCTTTGGGAGAACACATTTTTACTCCAACACAAAGGGGAAAACAACAAGCCACATCTCCTGTATGCTGATGTCACAGAGTCTTTCTCATTATTATACTTTGGATATAAGATGTCTCCCTCATAAAGTCATATGATAGACATTGCAGGAACATTCAAAGATGTAATGATTACATTATGAGAGCTATACCTGATGAGTGAATGAATCCATTTGATCAATAATTTGAAAGCACTCTGTACTAGGTGGTAACTAAGCTAGTGGGGCATGCCTGGAGGTGAGTCATTGGGGGTGAGCCCTTGGGAATTTTATCTTGACCCCTGGCTCCTCCTCTCTCTCTCTCTCTCTGCTTCCCAGCTCTCAGAGAAGAAGCAACTTTCTTTCACCATGTTCTTTCATCCTCAACATGACCCAGAGAAACGGAGTGGGCTGACCAGGGACATAAACCTCTGAAACGCTGAGTCCTAAATAAATTTTTCCTCCCCTAGTTTATTTGTGTCAGGTATTTTGGTCACAGCGACAAAATGCTAACACATTTATCTAATTGAAAGTGAAATAGACCTAGGAAAACTTTGTGGTAATCCAAGGGCTTGGGGAGAAGTTAGATGAGAGCAGGCGAGAGGCAGTGAATGGGCACTGACTTTAATTTAAAACCAGGATGACAGAAAAACAAATGTGTGTGTGTGTGTGTATACACATAAATTTGTGTTGTGTGTGTATATATATATATATATATGTGTGTGTATGTGTGTGTATGTATGTGTATATATATATTTCAATAGGCTCCTGCAATTATGTTTATGACTTTCTTTTGGTTTTTGAAGTTGATTGATTGAAAGCTCCTCTGAGCCATTTAACAAAACATTACTTACATTAAGCTTAGGAAAAATACCAAAGATAATAGCACAGTGATTCCACTAATAACCCCTTACCTTATTAAACTAGAAATTTTTAAATAATTTAATTATCTCTTTGCCAGACTTCTGGCCTGTTCATGTTTTGCTTTTTGCCCTCAGTATGCCCTGAAACTGAAATAAGATATTCTTAAGTGTATTAATGTAGATACACATTTAGTCACATGATTAGAAAACCTAAAGGAAGATAAAACTTTATTTTTTCCTCACAGTAAAAAAAAATGATATGTTTATTTCTGTACGATACAGTATTCTGAAGCTGTCATAAGTTACTGTTTCAAGAGGTAGCTGTGAAACAAATGTGTTCCCTTCAAAACTCAGGTGTGGGCAATGTGATTATATTAAAAGGTAGGGCAGTTCAGAGGTTCTGGGCGGTGTGGACTTCTCCCTCATAATGGGAATAGGTGCCCTTATAACGGGACTTGATGGGGAGAGTTAGTCCCAGCTTGCTCTTCTGCCACATGAAGACATATTGCTTGTCTCCTCTAGGGGACACAGTGTTCAAGACACCATCTTGGAATCAGAGAGTCCAGGCTCTGACCTGCTACACCTTGCCCTTGGACTTCCCAGTCTCCAGTTATCAGTAAATTTCTATTTCTTTATAAATTACTCAGTCTCAGATACTCTTATGATGGCAAAGAATGCACTAAGAGGTTATCCAGAGCCTGAATGGTGCTCTCTGTATTAGAAGCCCAGTTAAACTGTTACTCTTGTTTACTGTCCAAGATAACATATTTCCATGTCACATGCCAGTCAGCATTCAGGCAAAAAGGGGAAGATAAAAGGGACATAGCTTTGGAATTGTATGCCTTGTTTTCCCTGCATGCAATTGGTGAACATTTAGTCATGTGGTCACGCCTAGTCATAAAGGAGACTGGGAAATGTAGTTTGGTTGTCAGACAACCATACAGCCAGCTGAACATCCAGAGTCTCCTCTTTATCTTTGGTGTTTAGTAGTTTAATTATGATGTACCTATGCACATTTTTCTTCATATTTGCCTTGTTTGGGGTTTTCTGTGTCTCCTTATTGTCAATTTATGTCATTGCCAATTTTTGGAAAATATAAGCCATTTTTTCTTCAAATAGTTTTTCTAGACCATTCCTTTTTCTCTTGGGAGTCTCATTACCTGTATGTTTGACCTTTTGTGTTTAAAATACATGTCCCTGAGACCAGGCTTATTCTTTAAATCTTTTCTTCTCTCTGTTTTCCAGATTAACAAACTGTTACCCATACAAATTCACTGACTCTTTTCAGTCATATCCATTCTGTTAATCACATTCAGTTACATTTTTTTATTTCATATATTATAGTTTTTTTCAATTTTAGAATTTCTACCTGATACCTTTTTAAGTTTTTTTTAATCTCTTCTGAGATATCCTTTCTTTTCATTAATTACAAACATATTGTTCTCTACATCATTGTGCATCATGATAACTATCTGCTAATTCCAGCATACCAATCATCAAACAGTTGGTTTCCATTGATTATCTTTTCTCCTCAAAAATGGGTAACATTTTCCTGTTTCTTTGTATGTCAAATAATTTTAAATTATATTTTGAACATTGTAAAAAAATTTTTTTGTGTGAAAACATTGAATTCTGTTATATTTCTCTGGGGAGATCATTTTGTTGTTGTTTAGAAGGCAATCAAGTTGGTCAGACTCAAACTAAAATCTCTGCCTCTTAGGCTGCAAGTCAAATCCCAGTTTAGTGCTTTTATATTTAGCTAGAATCTATGCGGCCCATGTATGGTTCAGATAAATCCAGAAATTTGGGTAAAACTTATGCACAAGAAATTACAGTTCCTTCTCTGTCTCTCTCCTCACTGTGATGAACTCTTACTTTTTAATTGCTGCCTCTGCCTTGGATTCTTTCCTGATCCTTTTTGTCAGAAAGTCTCCAGAGTTTCTAGCAAAGTTTTAAGTGCCTCACTCAATGTCAACTGTGTCTTGCATAAAATGGATATATCAACTTGTCCTTCTTTTTTTCCTACTGTCAACTGCCTCCCAAATCCAGCTGCTTTGTTGATATCCAATACCTTCAAGTCATTGTCCTTCTCTAAGTTGTCCACATTTTTACAGTTGTTACCCGTGACAGGGTCATCTGATGGAAATTTCCTCAACCACAGCAGCCATGAAAACAAATCTGAAGTTCTGATTGAAAGAATCAAGGTGTACTTGCTAGGAAATGACTATCTCTAACACAAGAGCCCTCCCTGCATTCATTCACAGTCTTTCCTATTTTATAAAATTCAATTTTACAAAACACTTCACTACTAAAAGCTGATTTGGGGATGCATGTGTTCCTTAAATTTGGTACATAAAACTAAGTATTTCTTAAGTAAAAAATGTGGGGAGTTTTGTTTAGCATATTTCAGCACAGTGGCCTAGGAAAAGCAGTTTCCTACTGGGCATATAAGGATCTGACTTTTGAGACAGAATTTACTAGCTGATAATTGTAGTCTCAGAGCTGGAAGATTTTTTTTTTTTTACTTGTGATCAACCTTAAGCATAAGCAGAGATTAAAGACCCTTAAACTTTAATGTGGCTAACATTGAAATGATATAGACAGGCTAAGGACAAATGTTAGCTCTTCCACTTAATTTTATACTGTAAATAGTAATACATCAGCACTGATTGCCTGCTTTGTTTTGGGCCCTTAGTTATGTAGAATGTAAATGTACATGGGATGGGGTTGCCTCTCTGAAGAAATTGACATCCTTTTTTGGGAAGTTGGCACTATCTCTTGTTTTTAACCTATAGAGATAATACGTTATTATTAATTTCAACTTCCCAGGACTAAAAGCACAATTCAATACCTGATGAAAATTTGCCTAATTCTCTGAAGAGTTTGTTCATTTCTCTCTCACTCCCTCTTTCTTTTTTCCTTCTTTCTTTCTGTCTTTATTTCTTTTTGTTCTTGTTTTGATAACTGCGGGGGTAAGCAGATGGAAATGTGAAGTTCATTTTCATGAGCGATATTGATATAAGAAGTAAAAAATAAAGTAAATTGTCCCAGTGAAATGTTCCTATTTTTCTATAGATTTACGAGTCTATGTCTTCCTTGGTGGAACCATTCTAAAACATAGAAAAGTGAAGTGAAAATTATTATCTTTAATAGAAAAATAGAGCACTTATGAAAGAGCAAACACTAAAACACTGATATTTGCAAATGTAGAACAAATAGCACATCTTAATCTAACCATAATCTAGCTTTAAAAAGTGGAAGAGCCTCTGCCAGAATCTAGGCTCTATCATGAAGCATTATTGTTTGTTTATTCCCCCTGAACTAGCTGTAAACCTGTGCAAGTCCCAAGATATGTCGTTAAGTACTCAGAAAACTATAAGCTCAACAAGAAACATATGAATAGCTAAATGTGTGAGAGTCAGGGAATTCTAAATATAAAAAGTACCCATTTTCAAAAAGAAATGAGGTCTTGTAATTAATATGAATTTAAACGTATAGATTTTTCAAAGAATTTTCTGAAATGAGGGAGTATGTAGCAAAAAAAATGGGTTTATTATTAATTCACGATTTGAAAATACTTCTTGGCCTTGTAACGTAAGTAATTATTCTACTGAGAGGCCAAATAGCAAAGTGATTAAGAGCCAAGCTGTTACGTTTCTTTTGCCAGTTGTAAACTTTGGGGAAAATTACTTATGAACTTAGTGCCTTGTGTGTTTTTCCCTCTGTGAAATGGGTTTAATATCCCATTTCACTGGGTTGCTTTACATTATTTAATAAATATAATGAGGGGAGAATATAGTTGGAATATAATGAGGACTATTTAAATGTTAACAATGGTTACTATTACAATAAATGATATTGGAGCTAGACATTTGGATTTTATTTGTTTTCATGTCCTGGAATTGAAAATCTTGTTACCCTAATGTCAGTTGACATAAGTAGTGTTTTCTTTGGAACCAACCTAGATGCCCTTCAGTAGATGAATTTATAAAGAAACTGTGGTATATATACACACAATGGAATATTACTCAGTATTAAAAGAGAATAAAATCATGGCATTTGCAGGTAAATGGATGGAGTTGGAAAATATTACACTAAGTAAGCCAATCCCAAAAAACAAATGCCAAATGTTTTCTCTGATATGAGGATGCTGATCCACATGGAAGAAACTTTAGATAGGCCAAAGAGGAGGGAGGAGAAGAGAGGGGCAGGGGTTAGAAAAGATGGTAAAATGAGATGGACATCATTACCCTAAGTACCTGTATGAAGACATAAATGGAGTGACTCTATTTTGTGTATAAACAGACCTGGAAAATTGTGCTCTATATGTCTACTATGAATTAAAATGCATTCTGCTGTCCTATATAACAAATTAGAATAAGTTTAAAAAAGAAAGACTGCAGGCCATTCATGTGCAGAAAGCATCTTTTTAAACATTATCTCCCTCACTGACAGTCTGTAGGTCCATCAAATGAGCCATATCAGAATTCTCATTTGTAAAAATTGAACCTAAAGTTACTGTGTTAGCTTTCCATTACTGTGACAAAATACCTGTGATGATCAACTTAAAGGTAGGAAAGGTTTGTTTTGGTTCATGGTGTCAGACCTCTCAGTCCACAGTTGCTTTGGTCTGTGGCACATAACACATCATGGCAGAAATGTGTGGCACAGGAGGCCTGTTTACCTCATTGTGGCCAGAAAGCAGAGAAAAAGAGGAAGCAGAAAGAGACATGCAGGGGATCCCAATATCCCCTTTCAAGAGCATGCTTCCAATGACCTCACTTCCTTCTGCTGGGCCCCCAAGGTTCTAGCACTTTCCATCACTGCCACAGGCTGGGTGCCAAGCCTATAACACAGGGCCTTTAAAGAACATTTAAGATTCAAATTATTAGTTACTAACAGATAGGATTTATGTTTTATTTTTCAGAGTCTAACACAATGCCTGAAACATAGTGTGATCATAGTAGAAAGTAAAAAATAATAACATTTTACCTACATAAATATGAGGTACTGGATGACATGCTCTCTTGAGAGACTTTGTAACTCTAAGGTTTATGACTATTTACACATTTCTAATGGAGAGAAATTAAATTTGACTATTTTACTTGGAATGATAGTTTTCAAAATATAATGCGTTAGCCCTTACTGATCAACCATCAGCTGAGTATGAGCATTAAATTATTTTCTAGTATTAGAAATTAGTCTCAAATGTTATTCACAATCTCTTTCCCTATCCTCTTAGTTACAAATAGCACGGCTGAGCATGGCATGCTGTCCCTGACACAGGGACACTGACCCTCCTAGCCATTACTGACTGCCAGAAAAGAATAATTCCCTGTGTCTAGGTCACGTTTAAATACCATGCAAAAATGCTTGTGTTGGAGTTACTCCTTTTAAAAAATTGACACATAAAAATTTATACATATTTATGGCACACCAAGTGATGTTTTTTGATATGTGTATATACTATATAATGTTCAAATCAGGGTAAATAGACTTCTCTCTCAAACATCTATTTTTGCTTTGTGGTTAAAAAAAAAAACACACACACTCAAAATCCTTTCGTCTAACTTTGTGAAATATACAGCACCTTTTCAATGTCTGCAATCACCCTGATGTTTAATGAAACAATACCTGGGTTCGTTTCCCTTACCTGACTCTACCTGAGTAACCAATGACCAATACTTCCCCATCCCTCTATCTTTTTTTTATTCTACCGAACCTCAAGTAGCCATTACAAACAGCAGTGGATCTTTCATTAGGGTTCGATCAAATTATTTTCTTTTGCTCATCTGCATTTTTAACAATGAAGGTTTTTCAGCACAAGCTACTCATCTTGCTTTATTAAAAGGCTATGTTCACTTCATGTGAAACCATAATTTCTTGCTTCAACATATATCTTCTAGTATAATACAAACATAAATAATTTAAAAAGCTCCAGTAAAGATGAGGCAGGTTACCCAGAGGAGATGACAGGTTTTTGTTTTCTTTTGCTTATTTGTTTTTTGACAACAGCCTTTTCCCAATAATAATAGAGGCCAGAGAGAGTGGGTTCTTATCTTCAATGAATTGAAGGAAATTAATCCTAACTCTAGGATTTTATGCCTAGCTATACTTTCTTTCAAAAATAAGGATGAAATAAATATATTTTTAGACTGCCAAAGACTGAGTTCTGTTTCTTACCCAAGCCCCTATTTTTAAAATAACTAAACATATGCTTCTGCAGAAATTGAAAAATAAATACATTTTTTAAAATGAACTCTAAGAAAGGTTCAGGAGAGAAACTAAACTTTGAAGAGCCCAGACATTGATTGAAGTTATCAAATAGTTTAAGTTTATATTGATTGCCTTTTTTTTGAACTCTCATATAAGGTTTTTGGGTTCAGTTAAGTAAAATTGTGATTCTGGACAATAAAATCAAAAAGAGTGTGATATTTAATGGGGACCTACATTGTGCTAAAATTATACCAGTATTTAGGACAAAAATAGAAAAAAGCTAAAGCTGCTATAGATGTATTTAAAATTTTTAATCATGTAAGTATGTTACAAAATGAATGGAACTCATTAAATAAATTAAAATGCAATGCATAGATTCCAGATCATCATCAGAAAAAAAAAAAAAACAGTATATGGTGAGAATTGGAAAGGAATATAAAACACCTCTTCAATCTAACAGAAAGTGGAAAAGAAGAAGAAAAAGAAAGAATGATAAATAACAAACACAAAATATGTTTGTAATCAGTAATCATAGTAAATGGAACAATGAGTGCAAATTCACGGTAAATACATAAACTACATTAAAATACAAAGACTACCAGACTGAGCTAAAAGAAGAAGGTATATTATCAGAAAGAGATCTCCCAAACAAATTGATATTATAAGGTTAAAGATAAAGGGGGAGAGGGATGTATAGCATAAAAAAATAGATGAAGGTCACAATATAAATATCTGACAAAATAAATTAAAGGGGAAAAAAATAAGCTCCAATAGGTTTAGGAAGATGAGGTTTAATCAGGAGCAAACCACCCTAGAGCTACAACCACCCTGAAGCCTTACAGTATGGCTAAGCCCTCTAGAAAAAGAAAAAAGTTCAGACACACAGTATCTTTTGTGTAACCCGGCTCATGGCCAGAACTAGCAGGTCTCCCAGCCCACAGGAGTCAGTTTGTAGCCACCTTCAGCAGACTATGTGGATCTTGGGCTTGGAAGGAGAGGAGAAATTTTCAGCCTAGTCTTTATGGATAAAATCTGTCTGCAAAGTTGGATAGGGATGGGGTGAGACAGTCAAGACAGAAAGAGAGTGAGAGAGTGAGGGGGGAGAGGTGGGGGAGGGGGGTTATACAAGCAGTTGAAAACAAACTTTTCATGTAGCTTATTAACCCCATGCTAATGCATCCTGCTGTAAAGGTGAATTCATCCCTGCTGAAGAGAACAGCTGATACTTAGGTGATGTCTGACTGGGGAAAGCATGAAATATTTAATCAGGACATGCTTGGTATTGGACACAACTCATAACACGCTTGGCCTTGCCAGATGTTCATTTCCCTTTCCTTGCCCTTCTCTCCATCTGAGCTGCTCTCAGTTAAAGGTGTCTTCGGAATGCAGGCTCTGAGGCATTAGCTACGGACTGTCATCTCTGGTGAAATACATGCAGAATGTATGATTGGCCTTCTTCCACTGAAGTTCAAGGCCCCTGCTAAAACAACACTGCCCAGACCAATTTCAGAATCCCTTCAAGTTTGCTTTATAAACTATCATATCAAAGAAAAATAGACAACTCAGCTGAAAATGAAATCAAAGTTGGCCTGGAACATAGACAAGGACTTCGAGGGTCAAGCTGATATTAAGCCAGCAGATGAATTTGGTTTCTGGAGAGCAGAGGTGGGTATCGTTGTGTTTGGGGGAATGCGTACCTATGCTGAGAATGCATAGCTCTTTCTCCCATCTTCTTGAGACAACTAAGGATGCAAATGTCTGTATACTGCAGACATCATTCATATACAGGAGTAAGCCTGAAAACATTAGGAGGGACCTGACCAGACCACTTTGGTGTGGAAAATAACTTTAGCAAATACTCCACTTTATAAATAAGGAAACAGAAGTTCATGGAGGTTAAGTGACTGGCTCCAAAACATTCCAGCTAGTTAGTAAGAAACCTAGGACTAGAACTCCCAGATGAAGCTTTTTTCCTAAATTTACTGATATTATCTCCTAAGTCACAAGAGCAGTGAGGGGTGGGGGGGAATAACCATAATATTGCAGCTTGCTAATTTGGCTGATCCTCAGAAAGACATTCAGGTAGTGGTTGCATCAGATTCCTTGTATAGACAGTACCCCAGCAGGGGATGAGTCTATACTGGGGTTAAGCATTCTAACTGAAAATGATTTACTGTATGAATAAGGCAGTTGGTTAATGGTTTTAGTTTTGGAATATGTTCTTTTGAATCTTACAACCAGCATCAGTCACTAATTCAAATGGCATTTGACAGCGTTTAAGAGTTAAACCATACTTCAAAAGTCCTTAATGTTCATCTAGAAATATAGGCTAGACATTAGGACATTCTGATTCTGAGTTTAGGTTCTCTGTGAATAGGGAAATGTTTAGCAAGAAAATCTTTAGATGCTTATAGGCTTTGCATTCACCATTGAAATGCAATCCAGACATAGAGCCAAGTCAGCAAAATAATGATTACCGCAAATGGGTGCGCTAAGTTGGGTTGTTAGCAATTTATCCAAATTAAGAGTTGGGGCTTTATCATAATCACTAGAGAAGTATGCCATTCATAGCTTCATTTATTTTCACATGTGATGCTCATCCTAATTTCTAAGTTTACCACCATCCCCTTCCAAAATATAAACATACATTCTACTCATCGCTCACTTCAGAGAGTTCTGTCAAGTTAGAAGGTAATCTACAATGGAATGTGGCTTTTTTTTCTTCTTTCAGAAAGCCCTCTAAATTTTGAATTTTATTTAGATCTCAAGAGCCTTTAGGCATTTCTGCCTTCTCAGTGTTGTATACATGATTTCTCTTAGGTCAGTCCTAGCACACTCAAATGCAATAATGCTTAAAAGCTTATTAGAGGGGGACACATGAAAGGCCATGGATATTGGAAATCTAAGGGTTTGTGTTGTACTTTGGGGCTGTCAATGTTTGTAAGTTATCACCAGTCTCAAGTTTGAATGGGAAACAGGAGGTAGTGGTTACAGAACAGACCACTGGCTGCAGGGGGAAAGCTGTCTAGTAGGAGCTGTGGCATAGTCAACCATAGAGACCTAACTGGGATGCAGCTGAAGGAAGAAATGTCCACCCTACTATTGTCTTACCTCCAGATCTCCTGTTGGTGACCCAGTTAGCCAACTGTAAACCAGAGGGATTAGGAGTATCTGGAAGCAGCTCATCTATTAGCTTTCTCTACCCACAGCAGGTTAGAGGGTGCAAGGATGAATCTGAGTGGATATCATTGGGAAAGTAAGAATTATTTTTCTTACAAATTGTTGGAAAGCTCCAAAATTCAGTGCCAGCCTTAAGGAAATCAAACTAAATGTATTCATAGAGTACACAGATCCCTACAACCAAAGTCATGTTAAGATTTCCCTTTCAGAAACCCATTCAAATTAGTGACTAGAGAGACTTATTTATTAGTGCTCATGAGGTCTTCTCAGAAAACAGAAGAGGCACAAGTGATTTAGTTGAATGGTAACTTGATATTTTTGCAGGTAGAGTGAAAGACAGGCCTTCCTTTTTGATGTGATAGCCATTGTGGTCACTGACCCCTGGTGCACCATCTTGAAAGTATTTGGAGGTTTTGGAAGATGGATGACTGACAGTAAGATCACTGGCCCCGCAGTGTACACGTCAAGTGACTGGGTTTCTCCAAGGTCAACATTAGGTAGTAAGAATTAAGCCAGAGTCCAAAAGAAGAAACACTTTATTAAAGGGCAAATTAAGGAGAGTTAGGCTGGAAAGGGATCAGAATAGCACTTCCTGTGTCCAGTCTCTCATGTAAGGAAGAACTTTAGAAATTGCCATGTATCTTATCATAAATAAATACATGAATAATCTGAAAAAAAAATCCAGAACTCTTCTTAGGTCTATCAGAAACATGAGAAGAAAGACAAATTCCTGCCCCAGGAATGCCAGACATACAAATGAACTCTAAGACTCAGCCATTGGAGCAGAAACCTCCACAGGAAACATTGTCAGGATAGCAAAATCTGACTAGTAACTGAGGAATCACCTTCCATCTCACAGTGAACAATTCCGAGAGTTAAAACCTCCAGGTAACAAGAACCATAGAATTCTACTTACACAAGATATGTAAAATAATCAAACTCATAGAAATAGAGTAAAATGGTGGGTGCAACCAATGATGGGAAAGGGGAAACAGGGAACTACTGTTCAGTGGGCATAAAGTTTCATTTCTCAGTTATGCAAGGTAAATAAGTTCTGGACATCTGCTATACAATGTTGTGCCTAGAGTGAAAAATACTGTATTATGCACTTGTCTGGAGGGTAGTTTTGCATTAAATGTTCTTACCACAAATTTAAAAACATCCATTGGAAGTGCCTGGTCATAGGAGGGGCCTCTATACTTTTGTGAGTTTGACCCAAAGAACTCTTGCAGAAAGCCAAAAAACTTATTGACTATCTAGATCCCCTCTCCTCAACACCAATATTGACAACATTCTTCTCCTATTTTTCCAAACTCCTCATCACTGTGATACTCATCTGGGCAGAGAAAGGGGGAAAGGAAGCATTTTGAAATATGCCAGAATAGTCTGTTTTTCTTAACAAGGTCTACCCTCAGGAGAAACTGCTTTACTAGTGCTTATCCTTGCTGAGATTTTATCAAAGTCTAAATGACCTGGGGGAAGGGAAATTCCCACCTCAATATCTCTAACCATCTCATCCCACATAAGCAGGGGAAATACTGAGAAAAACTAATGAAGTTCAGAGTCCATTGGCTCAGGCTCAACAAAAAACTGAGATATCATGAAACTGTAGCATGATTTCCCTCTCCACACACCTTACCACTACTTTACTAAAGCCTATTTACCACAGTTACTTTTACCTTCAAAAGTCTGCCTTTCAGGAAAAAAAAAATTGAAAAGAAAAAGAAAAATCACCAGGCATACTAAAAGGCAAAACCAAAAGGTGAAGAGATTGCACAAGTATCATAACTATGGTCAGATATGGAAGGGATATTGAAATTATCAGAGTATAAATTTAAAAATATAAACCCAAATAAAACAAATTGAATCCAAAGTAAGTAGAAGAAAGGAAATAGTAAAAATAGAGAAGAAATCAATACAAATGACTTTCTAAGTCTCAATCTACTCATTGGGCAATGAGGATACTGATAGTACCTGCTGTATTAGATGGTCATAAGATAATGCATATGGTGGGTGGGGCTATTCACGTATGTAGTATGTTTAGTCATTAATGCAGAAGGGCAAGTATAGCCTGTTGTTGAGTTGTATGCATTGTAGTGCTAGATCCTGTTGCCATCAGATGTCCTAATTCCCCTGGATCTGTGATTTCTAATCAGTCTTCTCATAATGCAGCTTCTTTTCATATCAGGAGAAGATGGCTGGTGAGACTTTTGTTTACCCAATTGACTGATAAGTTATTTACTTGAAAGTTATATTAGTAAATTAGCACTCTAATTTTATTTATCACTCTCAGAACTTTTATTAGCCTAAATTGTCCATCATTTAAGTCAAACCCTGTCTTGATCCACTTTCCAAATCTCAAAGTGGAAAGGTCAGACAATGACAAAAGTTAATTCATGAAAGGAAATCATCTTTGGTGGATTGTATCAGGACAACTGCAAGGTATCCCTCTGGGATGTCCCCTCCCTTATTGTCAGGCCCCTTTAAACATCTACAACAGACTATCACGGTGTTACAGGTGGACAAACATCCATATTCAAGGTACCACAGAAGTACTGAAAACTAAGTCCTGTGTCACAAAATCAATTTCCTTCCAAATAGCAATATCCAGATGACTCCTTCAAAACCCCTTTTGGATATCTAGAGCCAATGTCAAACCTTTATTCTCCCCATCATCATTCATTGAGCACATTTAGTGAAGAGCTTGGGCAACCCAGGGTTCAATAATTGGGACATGTGGGTATTCCAGGTCCCTGGCTTTATATCATATATTAAAAGAACAATTTCCTTTTAAAAATTCCCCTCTTCATTGTAACTCTTCCAACTCCAGTCCTCTATTTATGCATTTAATTGTATAATGCTACCAGAGGCCTAAACCCTATGCACTAAATAAATAGGAATTTTCTTACTGATGCATATAAAATCTGGGATGCCTGGATTCCGTGCCATGCTGCGCTCTGTGGGGATCAGGAAACAAAGGGGTGAAGGACAGTGGCTGCCTGGTGTCTTAATAAGATGCAGATCAGCTGAAGAGCATCAGACCATCAAATCCAGGGTCTGCTGCAACTACACACCTTTCGTCAGGCTTGGAATGGGCCGAGATGGATTCGGGGCTTTATTGAAAGATCATACAGGATGACTGCAAAATCCCATTACTTGTTGATTAAGTATTGATTGCCTCAGTATTAACAAGCCAGCTAATATGAAGTGACCTCTGAGGCCAGTGGTTTGGGGGGAAGGGAAGACAATTTACTAAAACAGGCAGGCAGATGAATAAGAGGGCTAGATTTGCTCTTGGCTTTTAGCTTCGGTTAAAATGTCACACTCGATAGTGCAGATCAATGCCCACTTTATTTCCTCACAGCCGTCTTATTACCGTCATGAGGCTGCCTCCTTTGATGCTTTCTTATGACCCTCTGAACCGCCTGCTCAGCTCACCCTCTGCTTTCAACTAAAAGGAAAGCCCTTCCTGCCCCCTCATTGCTGATGGAGAAGCCATGGATATAAGCCTGGGCCAGGAGGACCAGTCAAGCATTGTCTAGGGTCAGAGGTGCTACACTGACTGCGCTTCTGCCCTTGTCCTGTGCTTTCCTTTGAGTGTCTTCAACATCAAAGCTCGCTCCTTTTTTCCCACAATTCCAAAATAATGTTGAGGCAGTGGAACAAGAAACTGTGCTCAGAACTTCCATCCAAGGTCATCATGGGATGGGTGGGTTGTGGGGAGGATAGGACTTCATTCCCTAGGAAGGAAATTCTTGGCCACTATTTGAAAACTACCCCTCCCATCCAGAAATGGGTATCTGACAATGGCAAAAATAAGTAAGTAAAATAAATAACAAACAAAATTCCTCCTTTCTTCAATCAAGCCAGCTTGTGTTGTAAGAAGGCCCATGGCATTTACTGGTCAAAGGAACTTTAAGCAATCCTACACCATGGAAATCATAGTTTATTTTTCAATCTATAAAGAGGAGCTTTTATGAACATGCTCTACTCTTTTAGAGAAGTGTTTGGCTTCTATGCTGCAAAATACTCTGCTGACTACTTAGTCTAGCTTTCTCTAAGCATAAATATTTTATGTGCTGGGCAGCGTAGGGATTCTTCAATACCCTCCTATTGGCCAGAGGTCTGACTCCAACTCTCTTCACCGGGAAAAAAAAAAGAGAAGGGAGTCTAGTAAAAACTTTCTCCCTGGCAAACATACTCAATTGGTCTCTGAAATGAAAAGATTTCCAACACTGGATGGCTAGAGGGGGGAATAAGAGAACAGAGAGGAATCTTCAAACTCTCTAAGGCTGGTATTCAAAGCCAATGTCAACCTGAAGATGAAAACCATAATAATTTCTCTGGGGCTTTAAGAAACTGCCTCAGTAAGTTTTTGTTGCTGCAAAATTCATAATTTAAAGGCGCTTCCCACTTATTCCAAACTAAATTGTGTGAATAAAGATCATTTCTCCCTTTATTTAATTGTATCAGTTTTTTTTCCCCTCAGGGTCTTATCAGGGTTCCATATTAAGTCCTATGATATAGAACCACTCAAAGCCTACCACAAGCAGCACCATTGCCCTCTTTTCTTTTCCTCTTTGTATTATTTTCTGTCCTATAGAATCATCTACTAAATGCATACCCTACTTTCTCTGTTCCTTTTCTGTTTCATTCAATCAACTACAAGCATTAAATGTGTATTGCATGCAAACTATGTATAGATTATATAGCATTAAGTTACCATTCAAGAATTTGTTGAATGAATAAACTCATTGTTCTGCATTTTTAAGTGAATTCATAAAATTTCTGCCTCTTTCATTAATGTATGAAGACTGGTTCTCCTTATAGAGATTTAGAAATCATACTACAAAATCTGGCTTTCATTTTTTTCCCCCTCAGTCTCATGACCCCAATGAATTTGTTTGAAAACGAGCTAGAATAATGAGCTCAATAATGAAAGAAATTTTTGGAAGAAAACACAAAAATTCCAGAAAACATTCTACACTTTCTATTCCCAGGAACTCCCACATGGAATGATACTCTATTTAATCTTTCTGCATAACTACTTTTGAATCAGAGAATTCTTCAGCTTATAGAAGATGTTAACTTAAGATACACCATAGGGGGAAACAGTAAGTGATCTCACAAAAAGTTCACATAATGTTATGAAAAAATAGATTAAACGGTAAGACTGGAAGAACAGTGAGGATTCAATAGACAATGTTCTCAAGTTTCTGAGAACATTCCCATCCTCTGCTTAGACAATTAACCATCCCTTCCTAAAACCCATTCATGGTAGGGGAGACAGAATTCTGGACTGGATGGACTTCAGAATGTGACTCAGGATGGCAGTTCTTATGAATTAATCATTTCTTAGAAAGATGGGTAGTGCATGCACTCCAGAATGATGCACAAGACTTACCACAGCAAGATTTGAATTCCACCCCTCCATGTGGTCCCCTGAGGTGAAGAACTGAATTATGGAGATTCCTTTGTCCTTAACTTCAGGCCTCAGTAGACCAAGGCTATGTGGGCATCTTCAGCCACTTTCTGCTAGACTTATATATTCCCAGATTCATACCATTCTGATGTGCAAAGTGCATTGTTAAGTGGGCAAAAGTTCCAGTGGCAAGACGACCACAATCTCATTAATAGCAAGTGATGTTGTAAAACAAGGGTAAGGAACCTCTGGCTTCAGCTCAAGACTGACTGTCACATGGGTTCCATGCCCTGCCAACATCAATAGAATGGCAGTTGCTGCTTGGTTTGTGATGCTGGAAGAAATTTGAGGCAGCCTCAGTGCCCAGAGAAAACAGCAAAGGACACCAGAATTGTGTCAGGTATCTAGTTTTGCAATAAATTCACCTCAAAATTTAATAGATTAAAACAATAAACATTTATTATCTCATCTATTTCGTGGGTTGGGAATTTTGAAGCAGCTTAACTGGATGGTCCTAGTTCATGGAATCTCATGAGGTTGCAGACAAAATTTCTGCCAAGGTTGTAATGGTTTGACGGATTGACTGGAAGTGGAGGACCCACACATGTAGTGGCTCTCAACACATGGCTGTTAGCAGCTAGATTCTTGGCAGCTCTTGGCCAGAAGCCTCAGCTCCTCATCAGATATGTCTCTCCTTACAACATGACAGTGGACTTTCTTAGCACTTGTTACCAAATTTAGAGATGTAGATAGGCAGATGATAGGTAGGTAGGATAAATAGATGTTGGACAGCATCTGTTAAAATCTGGTATCGAATGATTACCATCATTTTTGCCTTGTTTCTGTTGGTCACAGAGAACAACCATGATGGTTACAGTTGTGTTCAACTAGCTATGTCTGCAGTGATTGGTAAGTGGAGAGTAGTGGCATATGTTATTTGCTGAGCTAGATGTGAGCATAACCAACTCATGCAAAGTGTGTATAATTTCATATAAAAGAGTAAATTTTTACTTATTGACCATAAAGTTGTAAAATAATTTCTCTAAAATAATATATGAAATAGAGTCAATCCATTTCCTTTCTATGAGTTCAGATACACTTTCCTCATCTCTTTAACAAATGTTTCTTGAGTGATGACTATTTAACACAAGCAATGGAAAAACATGCATGAAAGAGACATGTGGAACCTGAGTCATGGAGGAAACAAAACATTAGAATCATAGGAATAAAGAAATGCAATTTATCCATAGCCAAAGCAGATTAATTCTCTAAAATTTTTGGACCAAGTGATTCCATTCTGAATGACTGTACAGTCTCAACTGGAGTCTTGATTTCTGACCCTTTGTCTTTTTATTGAAATTTAAACTACTTTACTAGGTTTACTCTGAAAACAAAAGTGATATCATAACCCTTCGAATCTCACAATATTATTGGGCAAAAATCAAAGAAGATTGTTTTATGTGTTCCTTGGATTTTTTTAGATAGTCTAAGAATCTAAAATAGTAATAGTGATCACTTATGCAACAATACTTATTTTCTGTGAAAAAAGTCTATGCATATTTTCAGATTTCAATGATAGTGGCTCTACAAAATTTAGGTACCGCTACATACCGATTCAAATGTCCAAAATCCAGAATTCCAAATTCTGGTAAGGATATGTTGCAACAGGAAAGCTTCCTCCCAGGTGAGAATTTAAAAGAATAGAGCACTTTGGAAAACAGTTTGATCTACAAAACCAAACATAATCTTTTCATGTGTCCCAGCAACCATATTCTTTGGTATTTAGCCCAAGGAATTGAAAACTTATGTCCACACAAAATACTGTACACGAATGTTTATAGCACCTTTATTTCTAATTGCCTAAACTTGGAAGCAACGAAGATGTCCTTTAGTAGGTGAATGGATAAACTGTGGTACATCCAAGCAAAGAAATATTACTGAGCACTAAAATAATAGATATCAGCCCTTGAAATGACATGGAAGGTACTTCATATTACTAAGTAAAAGAAGCCAGAAGTCTGAAAAGACTACTTAGTATGTAATTTCAACCATGTGATACTCTAGAAAGGGTGATACCATGGAGACAGTAAAACAACCAATGGTTGTCAGAGATTAGGGGGGAGAGGAATGAATAGGGAAAGTACAGAGGATCTTTGTGTCAGTGGAACTATTCTGTGTGCTGCAATGGTGGACCCATGTCATTATACATGTACAACACCAAGAAGGAACCCTCCTGTACATTATGGACTCTAGGCAAGTATGATGTGTCAGTGTGGATCCATCAGTTGTAACAAATGTACCATCTGGTGGGGGAAGTTGATAATGGGAAGGCTACACTTCTGTAGGGGCAGAGGGCATGTGGAACTCTCAGTACCCTTTGCTCAATTTTTCAGTGAACTTTAACCTCTCTTAAAAAGTAAATTTTTTTTTAAGAAAGAAATGTTAGAGATTAATGTTTAGAAATACGATCCTGCTCTTGTTATTGCTTTATGGAAATCTTTCTCATCTCCCCAACTTCCTCAGCAAATCCTTTCTGTACTCTCATGGCTCCCTCCCACCACCTGCCATATGCTTATGAAACTGAAACCCTGCAACCTTGCCCGAACTCCTGGCCCAGTTCTTCTGTGTGTCCCATTTCTTTGCGCTTCTGCATATCCACTGTTCTCATTCCCTAGAGTTTATTTCTCCCTCTTTCTTTCCTGATATTTTTATAAATATTCCTTGACTTTTCCTGACAAAAATTTGCTAATTGGTTAAAAAAAATATTGTCAATAGCAACATATAAAATTTAATATGTAAGATATAAATATGCATTCATATATAATTATATATCTCATGTGATATATAAATATAGGATATAAGTGTGATACATAAATATTAAATATGACATAAAAATATGTAAATATAAAACATACTTAATATGACCATATACTTGAGAGTTAATTTTTAGGCCCTGGGCTTGGAACAATAGACATAAAATTGCATCAGAAATGATCCCAAACTCAAGGATCAGCAGAGGGAGATATGTAAGCAAATGATACAGTACAATGTGATGATAAGGATGATGTGGAGAAAGACTCTTGTGAGCTAAAGAAGGAAGTTCTCCTTCCAGCAAAGGTGAGACATCGATAAGCATTTCATAATCAAGATATAGCTGAGGATTTGACTAGTGCCTAGTGCCTTAGAAAAGTAGGGTGGACTGTCCTTTGGGGCCGATGGAACAGAAGGGGAAAGCAGCGAGATTTGAAACAGTATGGGGTCCTGCCGGAATCCTGCACCTGCTCTCTCTACTTTTCACACATCACATGTGGAGCTGATAGGTGACTGCCTCTTCCCTCTGGGAATGCTGGGAACTCCATGAGTCAGGTTCTAGTTCTTACTGTCTTGTCAGCTCCACCAAGTTGGGCCTCAACATAGTCCCTTAATAAATGACTTCATAAAATGCTCTTTCAGATTCCTTGGAAAACTTGGAATGGAACCACCATTTGACCCAGCTATCCCTCTCCTTAGTCTATACCCAAAGGAATTAAAAAACTACATACTACAGGGACACAGCCACATCAATGTTTATAGCAGCACATTTAACAATAGCTAAACTGTGGAACCAACCTAGATGCCCCTCAGTAGATGAATGGATTTAAAAAATGTGGCATATATACACAATGGAATATTACTCAGCAATAAAAGAGAATAAAGTCATGGCATTTGCAGGTAAATGGATAGTGTTGGAGAAGATAATGTTAAGTGAAGTTAGCCAATCCCCAAAAAAACAAATGGCGAATGTTTGCTCTGATATAAGGTGACTGACTCATAGTGAGGTAGGGAGGGGGAGCATGGGAGGAATAGATGAACTCTAGATAGGGCAGAGGGGTGGGAGGGGAAGGGAGAGGGCAGGGGATTAGCAAGGATGGTGGAATGTGATAGACATCATTATCCAAGTACATGTATGAAGACATGAATTGGTGTGAACATACTTTAAATACAAAGAGAGATACGAAAAATTGTACTGTGTGTGTAATAAGAATTGTAATGCATTCCGATGTCATGTATTTAAAAAATAAAATCAAATTGATAAAAATAAATACATAAATAAAATGCTTTTTTACTTTAGAAGACATAATTGAAAAGATGAAGAAGCACTTTCATATTTCTTATGCTCCTCAGTATCAATCAGGTCTGTGGCACAAGAAGACACACTTGAAGTGAGATGACAATAAGGCAACACCTTTCTCAGG
This sequence comes from Marmota marmota marmota, assembly GCF_001458135.2. Classification (NCBI taxonomy): domain Eukaryota; kingdom Metazoa; phylum Chordata; class Mammalia; order Rodentia; family Sciuridae; genus Marmota; species Marmota marmota. Next base: position 12,736,114 of record NW_025999977.1, read on the forward strand.
TGTGTCACACATGACCCTGGATGTACTTGGCATACATGTAGCGATAGCAATGGTGATAGTAGGTCACGTGGGCTTTGTGCTGTAGTGTTATGTTAGAATTGGAAATTAGCATTTAGGTGTTTTTTTTTAAGCCACAGTCTCTATCAGTGACACTCAGTCTTCATAGTCCTGGTGGGGTGGGTAGAATAAGTGATGCCCCTGGAGATCATAAGTGGGCTTGGTGGAGAAACTAAATAGATGGCTGAAGTGTGAAAAATAGGAGGCAAGATCCTATGTTAATAAATCTCATTTAAGTGGTCAGTGTGTCCTTGCGATAAAATTCAGGATTTGGTCATGGTGCATATGGACCATGGGGAGGGCAGGGGAAGGTAAGTTGGAGGGGTGTCTGGTTGTGAGGTCAAAGAATACTACCCTTTAAAATATAGAGCAGCTTGAAAGAATTGAACTAAAAACAGACAATGTGAGAGGAACGAGTTTTTGCATGGCATTCCCAAGAAGAAATAATACACTTGTTATGCATTACAGTCTGTGCTCAAAATGCTATTTCAGCATTCTAGGTATTAAAAAAAGAACCTTATGTGGTCTTGTGGTGAACGACTGTGAAGGATTATTTAAAGTAAACTGTAGGGAAATATAAAACAAACCCAGCTAATTTATCACAACAGTGAAGATGCATAAATAAGATGTTTATGAATAACAAGGACAGCTTACCTATTATTTCAAAAAAAATTCACTTTTAGTAGAAAATATGCCACATTTTATTTAAAGGAGAATGACCCCTATTTTTTCCCCACAGTTCTATTGAGGCTATAGTCTCTGGTACAGCCTTACTCACATTATGAATATAACCTGATACCTATTTTGTAAATGTCTTAATTATATGTTTGACCCTCTGAGAATCTTGGCTTGAGGGATAAATATCTTCACACTGAAAACTAATACTGCCCTAAGTCCAAGAGCTCAAGGACTCAGTAAACGGGGTTGCCAATCAGTCACCAATCAGAGAGGAAAATGGAGGATGACAGTGAAGTCATGCTCATGTAAGTGTGACCCTTTCATTAACAGCATTCAGCATTTTATGGAAGGAAACCTCGTTGTGCATCTCTAACCAGGGAGTTCACTGAGTAAACGTCTTGCACAGATCTTCACAGGAGGCTATGGTGGTCTGCTTGAATTTTTATTTGATTCCCTCTGAATCTTGTTTTGTAATTCTGAAATTGACATTCTGATTCAAATGGCACTAACTTGTCAATTCTCTGCCAAATGGCTTCCCTTTTTCTTCTGGTTAAACAGACTGTATTTCTCATCGTTCTTGCATATAAGTTGTGGTCAACATCACAGATTGGTTCATGGCCAATGTGCTGGAGCCTAAAATCTCTCCCAGTAATCTTGACCCTGACCCTTTCCCCATCTGTTGGTTAAATGGGGAAGTCTCCAAGAACTTGGAAGGGAGTAGACTCTTGATGTAGAAAGATCCTGAGTGACTACCAAGGATTCATCACTTTAACATGAGCAAGAAACCATCCTTGTTATGCAAGGTCTCTCAGATTTAAAGTTGTCTATTTCAGGGTTAGCCTACCCTCTCTTAACTTTTCCTGAAACCAAATCCTTCCTATGTCTTTTTTTATTTTTTACATGTTTTTTTTTTTTTTTGCTTCATAACCAAAGTTTTAGTTGCCCCAGATTCTTGCACCCTATAAACAAGAGAAAATAAACTAGACAAAATAAATGTTTACATTATTAAGAAGTGTAAGAAAGAGGAGGAGGAGCTAACTCATAGGAACACCCTTGTAAGGACAATATTAAGTATAACCAAATGATAGATTCCCATAATCATGTTTGAAAAGGAGTAGTTGGAGAGAACAACATATAAGAAATTCATGTTGATTAAAGTGGATTTTACCAAATACAATTCAAGCATGAAAATATGCCATGAGTGGCCTATGTCAGTGATCACTCATCTGTTTCTCTTTGTGTCAAGCAAGATAACCAGTTCTAAGAAAAAATAAATAAATGATAAAACCTCTCTTATTAATTTGTTTCACTACAGTAAACATTTGTGTGTGTATCTTTTAATATTATATATCTTAAAGATACACAATATATTTAATTTAAAAATATAAAACTCCATGGAAACTTTGGTCTCATGTTCATGCTGCTAGGAACACATAAAATCCCAAATTGGTTTTGGATACTTGAGGACACTGAGTCTTTGGCAAATGTGAGATGCCAACACAGCCCAAGCCTCCTTTAAATGAATCCCACAATGATGCAAACTAAGATGTGGCAGTCAAAAAACATGTGTGTTGAATACCCTCATTATTCACCTTCCACTCGAGAGGTCGCATAAATGAAAGCCCTCTACTTACACCCCAACACATCTATTAAAAACCCATCAGGTTAGGAGAGGAAGCCTTCACCAGTTAAAGAGGCTGCACACAAAAATTCACAGAAAGGACAGATTTCAATACATCATCTTCAAGAAGTGATACTCTCAGAGGTTTGCACCACTGCTCTTTTACCAAATCTTTGATTTGCTTTTGATATGCATTTTCACCCTTTCAAATGCAACCAGATCTCAGTACATATCACATTTTTAATGAGAAGAAACAAGCAGGTGTTGATGTGTTATATATAACTGCAACAATTCCAACTACATTTGTCTAATGGGTAAGAATATCACTTTTTAACAATATAAGAAGGAAAATGAAAAATAGAACAGTATCCCATCCTTGTATTTGGCAACTAGAGAGGATATATATAAGTGGTAGTTTTTCAATTTATTTTGGGAGACTGCTGAAGGTTAGCATCATTTAGAGATCACTGAGAAGACACTAATGTGAATCAAGCTTATATTATTAGTAATTTGCATATTACTTAATAACCCATGTTTTCTTCTTGAAAGCACCTAAGAGTGTGAAATATATATTCCTTGCTATGCATCACTGATGAATGTTTCTGTACTGAAGTCCATGCTCATCAAAATGATGAGTCTTTATTATAGAAGCTTCAACCGCTGTTCTTATAAAAATGACTACAATCGGAATATATGCTCTTTTAAACTCTGGAGTGGTTGATATCACAGTTCGATTGTAGTCTTCACTCATAATTATTCAAATTTCCAATTTACACTATGTCATTGGCTACAACAAATGAAACTACCACCGTTATGATCATCAACAACAAACCACTTAACAAGTGTGTATCGTCTATATAAATATTTGGGAGGAAAGGAAGAATTGTTGCTCATTGGAGCTCATTCAGATTATTTGAAAATTACACATTTGAAAAGATGAGAAATTTTCAATAGAATAAGAAGGGAGCCTTTGCAGCCATCATGTCAGAGGTCTCATGTTCATAGTTCATTGAGGGTGAGTCTGGACAGATCAGGTAATGTCAGACCTCACACAAAGATGGCGTCCACACTAGGGCCAGTCCATGTATCAGGCAGTCACTGAAAAAGATACATTACTATCTCCATGGAAGTCTGAGTACTTGGAAATAGGCCTAGCCATGAAGAACAGGTTCTTGGGCAGGACCTTTAAGAGTGAATGGGATTGGGTCATATAATCAATGATCATATGGAAAGGCCTTTGCTTCCTTATCTTGAAACCAGGGTCAAAGTGTAGACAAACCGAACTCTGGATAAACACTGATCTATCAAGATTCAAGTAAACCTGACTGCAAAGAATGGAGAGATACAAGGGTCAAAAGCCAGGCAGATTTTTACATTAAGAAGTCATTAGTGACAAACAGCATTTTAAATGGAAACTTTTCAGGAAGACCGGATCTGAATAGGACTTCTAGAAAATGGCAAACCTTAGTTATTTATAGAGATCTGAGAACTTTATGAGCAAGGGTAAAAGGCAAAACTTTATATAGAGGTGTTTAGGAAATGTTGAAAAACTAGAATGGAGTAGATGACTTGCAAATGAAGCAATAAGAAATAAAGACTGGTACTGTGGAGATTTGGATGTCAGAATGTGTGTGTTTCCTATTTGCCAGGCAATGGAGAGATTGAAATTTTGTGAGCAATGTGCTGGTATGTGCAAAAATGTATGGAGAAAGGGAATTATGGTTAGTTCACCATAGGTTAATAGAAGGTTAACCTATGGTGATACAGAAGTTAAAGAGGTCATATGAGAAAAGTTGTAAAAGATTTATCCAAAGACCTACTAAAGGATGGTGGAAGGAAAGACATTACTTAAAAGCATCCCCAAGATTTATGCTGGAAAAGTGGGAGAGCAAAGGAATGATAGAAAGGTGAAAGGAAACAGAAGGAGAAGACATAGAGATGATATAGGGTACAGATGATGAGCTTCGTGGTGGCCATGTATAATCCCCTAAATGCCACTGGACTGCATATACCTCTTTGTCTTAAATGTCTGAAATGGTGTAATTCATTAATCCTCTGAACTGAAAACAAAATAGCATTAATTAAAGTTTTCAAAATGGTGAGGAAGAGAAAACTAACAAATTAGTTATTCCCTAACATATGGAAGAGTTAGACTTTTAATGCCAAAACAGACTGTCAATAATAAAATATTTGTTCCTGAGGTCTCATGTATATCATATTTAAGAAATATTCAGAGTAACATGAAATTCCTCTACTTTTTCAAAAGCCAGAATTCATGAAATGTTAGTCTAAATATGGGTGAATAATCTAATTGCCAGTTAGCCTGAACAAGTAATCTTCTTACTCTCAAAGTTAATGTTCTTCATTCCACCCCTAACCCCCACCTAAGTTTTTTATCTTCTTCAAGTTGGTTAGTTCTGATACAATGGATGACTAAGCCTCATTTCTATCAATTCTCATAAGGATGTAAAAAACTATCTTACAAATATTTATCAAAGTGTACTACCCTAGGTTCTAAAAATATCACTACTCAAGAATACTCAATGATTAAAATTCACTGCTCTTAAACACTATTACACATATAGAGAAGTGAGAAACATATCAATATTTTCCATAGTGCTTAGAAGGTTCTGAATTTAATAAAAGAGAAGACTGGGAAATAAGAGAGACCTTTTGGGAAACATAGCACCAACAGAGTTCTCACAGACACAATTTAAATCATTTAATATTGCAATTCCAACATCTTTCTTACTGTATGTGTGTATCAAATATGATTAATGATTCAATTACTAAACACATATAATATTAATGTGTTAAACAATTAAGTCATAAATTAATTGAAATATCTACTTCATCCATTACAATACACCCATTTGAAATGAGATGTGAAAATCATACATACCCATATGACTGACACCATACTCACAATCCTGAATTCCCAAGAACTACCTTGAGTGATTTCCAGCCTATAACTTCCCCTCAGCCCGTGCTCCAGGCAGCCACTGATTTGCTGTTTGTTAGCATGTACTTTACTAGTGTTCCCTGTGCTAGAATTGCTTATAAATAGTTTCATAAGGTGTGTACATTTTGGTGTCAGGCTTCTGTCACTCAGCATAATGTTTCTGAGATTCATTCACGTTTTTCATAGTTCACATTGCATAGCTCACTCTTTGTTATTACCAAGTAGTATTCCATTGTACAGACAAACAACAATTTGTTTATCACTCACCAGTTTTTGGACATTTGGATAGGTTCCAGTTTCTGAATGTGAAGAATAAAACTGCAATGAACATTCATGTACAAGTTTTTATGTGGATACATTTTCTCTTGGATAAACACTTAAGTGTGGAATTGCTGGGTCATATGGTAAATGTATATTTCACTTTCTAGGAAACTGCCAAACTGTTTCCCAAAGTGATGATAAAATTTTACACTCCCATCTGATGTTCAAGAATTCCAGTTGCTCCACATCCTCAGCAACATTTGGTCTTGTCAGTTTTTTTATTTTTATTTCCTTTTATTTTTAGCTTTTCTAGTGGACATATAATGTTGCCACATTGTGGTTTTTGCATTTCTCTGATGATTATGATATGGAGCATCTTTTCGCATACTATCAGCCACTCCAATATCTTCTTTCATGCAGTATCTGTTCAAGTCTTTTAGAAGGTTTTGACTGTTGCTTTGAAAAAAAAATTGAGTGGTTAGTGCTCTTATATTTGATGTATAAGAATCCTTTGTAGATTCTGAATAAAGTTCTTTGCAGATATATGAATTACAAATATTTTCTCTCGGCTTCGCTCCGGGCGGAGAAGCTGAATGTGTAATCAGCAGTGGATTGTAAGTACCCGAGGCAAAGAAAGCTCAGTGCGCCCCGCCTTTTTTTTCTTTTTTTTTTTAATATTTTTTATACAGGGAGAGTTTGTGGATTGGGATTGTTGGTGGGGCTGTGGTTTCTGTGCCGAAAATCCACTCCGCGGGAGCCGCCATTTGCTTTCTGCTTGCTGTCTTGATGGCTCTGTATACACTGTCTGGCAGCCGCACCTAGAGGTTGGAGCTGGGCTGAGTGCCGAGCCCTGTCCTCTGAAGGCTGGACTGCAGCCTCGAGCGTCTCGGTGGCCTGTTCGCCGCTGCACCTTCGGGCAGAGCCTGCTCTGGGGTCGTTCTGCACCCCCTGCCAGGGGACCCGTGCTCCGGAGGAGGGGGACGGAGAGCCGCGGCGGCAG
>NW_025999977.1:12745872-12759141 GCF_001458135.2 Marmota marmota marmota
AGGATAGCATCTTCAACAAATGGTGCTGGGAAAACTGGAAATCCATATGCAACAAAATGAAACTGAATCCCCTCCTCTCGCCATGCACAAAAGTTAACTCAAAGTGGATCAAGGAGCTAGATATCAAATCAGAGACTCTGCGTCTGATAGAAGAAAAAGTTGGCTCCGATCTACATATTGTAGGGTCGGGCTCCAAATTCCTTAATAGGACACCCATAGCACAAAAGTTGATAACAAAAATCAACAAATGGGACTTACTTAAACTGAAAAGTTTTCTCTCAGCAAGAGAAACAATAAAAGAGGTAAATAGGGAGCCTACATCATGGGAACAAATTTTTACTCCTCACACTTCAGATAGAGCCCTAATATCCAGAGTATACAAAGAACTCAAAAAATTAAACAATAAGAAAACAAATAACCCAATCAACAAATGGGCCAAAGACCTGAACAGACACTTCTCAGAGGAGGACATACAATCAATCAACAAGTACATGAAAAAATGCTCACCATCTCTAGCAGTCAGAGAAATGCAAATCAAAACCACCCTAAGATACCATCTCACTCCAGTAAGATTGGCAGCCATTATGAAGTCAAACAACAACAAGTGCTGGAGAGGATGTGGGGAAAAGGGTACTCTTGTACATTGCTGGTGGGACTGCAAACTGGTGCGGCCAATCTGGAAAGCAGTATGGAGATTCCTGGGAAAGCTGGGAATGGAACCACCATTTGACCCAGCTATTGCCCTTCTTGGACTTTTCCCTGAAGACCTTAAAAGAGCGTACTACAGGGATACTGCTACATTGATGTTCATAGCAGCACAATTCACAATTGCTAGACTGTGGAACCAACCCAGATGCCCTTCAATAGATGAATGGATAAAAAAAATGTGGCATTTATACACCATGGAGTATTACGCAGCACTAAAAAATGACAAAATCATAGAATTTGCAGGGAAATGGATGGCACTAGAGCAGATTATGCTTAGTGAAGCTAGCCAATCCCTAAAAAACAAATACCAAATGTCTTCTTTGATATAATGAGAGCAACTAAGAACAGAGCAGGGAGGAAGAGCAGGAAGAAAAGATTAACATTAAACAGATACATGAGGTGGGATGGAAAGGGAGAGAAAAGGGAAATTGCATGGTAATGGAGGGAGACCCTCATTGTTATACAAAATTACATATAAGAGGTTGTGAGGGGAATGGGAAAATAAACAAGGAGAAATATGAATTACAGTGGATGGGGTAGAGAGAGAAGATGGGAAGGGAGGGAGGGGGGATGGTAGAGGATAGGGAAGGTAGCAGAATACAACAGTTACTAATAGGGCATTATGTAAAAATGTGGATGTGTAACTGATGTGATTCTGCAATCTGTATTTGGGGTAAAATTGGGAGTTCATAACCAACTTGAATCTAATGTATGAAATATGATATGTCAAGAGCTTTATAATGTTTTGAACAACCAATAAAAAAAATTAAAAAAAAAAAAAACAAATATTTTCTCTCATTTTATGATTTGCCATTTTATTTTCTTAGAGCATGTTATTATTATTTTTTTTTAAATTTGGGTCAAATTTATTGTTTCCATGGACGAGTGTATCCTATCTAAGAGTTACTTTACCTAAGGCCATAAAGATTTTCTCCTATGCTTCCTCATAGAAATTTTATAGCTGCAGTTTTAGGTCAAGGGCTATGATCCATTTTGAATTATATTTTGTACATGATGTGAGGCAAACCTGAGGCTTCATTTCCCCCATTTGGATGACCAGTCGTTCTGGTAACATTTGTTAAATAGGTCTCTTTCATCACTGAATTAATTTGGCAACTTTGAAAGAAATCAATTGACCACATATGTATGCATTTATTTATAGATCATTCTGCTCCTTTGATCTGTATTTCCGTCTTTATGCCAATTTCACAATTCCTTAATTACTATGACTTTATAATAATAGTTAAGCTGTGAAATCAGGAACTGTAAGTGCTATGAACTGAATTGTGCCCTTACAAAATGTACATATTGAAGCTCTAAACCCCAATGTGACAGTATTTGGAGTAAGGAAGTAATTTAGGTTAAGTGGATTCATAAGGTGAGGGGCTTGGGTCTGATAGGATTAGTATCCTGATAAGAAGAGATACCATTGAATTCTTCCTCTCTCTCCAGAATACTTTGTGTTCTAAAACCTTATGAAATCCTCCTATTAGTTAAGGTAGCTTTTTGGTAGCTTTTTTTAGGATTTGCTAGGTAGAGAGTCAAGTTGTGTGTAAATACAAAAATTTCCCCTTTCAAATATGCATGTCTTTTATGCGTTTTTTTTTCTTGCAGGGGGCATATGTGAGAATGCTGTCTTTTGTTTTTCTTGAACTGATTAGGACTCTCAATGTAATGGATATCTTTGTTTCGTCTAAGTCTTAGGGAGATAGAGTCTCACCATGAAGTAAAATGTTACCTGTAAATATTTTGGTATATGCCCTTTATCAGATTTTCTGACTGCTTGCATGCGGAGTAGTTGTTATTTTTCAAATGCTTTTTCTCATATATTGTGATTGACACATACACACAATTTACCTCACTCATTCTGGTAATATGAAGACTTTTGTATTGACTAATGAGTATTTGACTAACCGCGCACTTTGGAGAGGAAACCAACTGTCACACATTTTATATGATTGCAAGATTTGATTTGTAGCATTTAGGAGTTTTGAATTTCTGCTCTTGAGGGCTACTAATCTATAGTTTGTTTGTTTGTTTTCCTATAATGTCTTTGTCTTGTTTGTTGTCATGGCAATGATGGTATCCATTTGTACTGAGAAATGTTCTCTCCTTTTAATCTGAATTTCTGCAAAATTTGCATCATAACTTTGTGAAATGATTGACAGGATCCATCAGTGAAACTCTCTGGGCCTGGAATTTTTATTTCAGGAACATTTGAAAGTTACTAATTCAATTTGTTTAGCACATAGATTGCTATTTATATTTTCTATTTATTCTAGTGTCAGTTTTGGTAATTTCTGTCTTTTAAACAACTTATCTGTTTGATCTAAATTGCCATCTTTGTTGGCTTAATTATTTTATAATATTGTCTTAATATGCATTTAAATGAATTTAAGGTCTATTGTTATATCACTTCTTTCTCCCCCCACCCTCCCCGGGTTTGAAAGTTTTGCTCTTCAATCTGGCTGATGTAGACATGAATGTCTTCCAGCCCTGTGTGAATTCTGGGCATCCATCAGCTTGCAGTCTTAAATCTTCTTCTTTGCTGAGCCTTTTATAGCTCCCTACTCTGCGATATCCATGCAGAGGCTCAGGAAGAACCCTAACAGATTCCTGAAGCTTCTTCTCGGTGTTGCTTCTTCCTGTACATAGCTCTGCATCACAAATTCTAGCCACCTTCTCCTCTCCAAAAGCTGTCTCCTCCTATCAGTGATGTGACTGTTTTCTTCTTTGATTTCCTCTCTATTTCCTGCAGTTCATTACATGCTTCCAGGCAGAAAGCCAGAGAGAGATTGTAGGTCTTACCTCACTTGTTTCCTTTTTCTCAGAGATTACAGTTCTGCATTGCCTGGTGTCCAACATCTGAAAATGGTTATTTCATAGGGTTTGTCCCATTTATGGGTTGTTTGCAGACAAGGTAAGTCTAATCCTAGTCAGTCTGCCACAGTCAGGAACATTCGTGTCTTATTTCAAATGGGAGGAATGAGGACTCAGAGACTTAACTTTTTCAGTGAACACAACTAGTAAGTATGATCCACATCTGGGCCTTTCTATCGGGCTGCCTCTCAACCTGATAACATTTTGCTAGGTTTAAGGAAAATGTGTTTCATAATCCATTCCCCCAAGCTTGTTAAATAATTGGAGGCAAACAATATTCCACATGAAGCAAGATAAGGCAGTGAATTAGATAATACAGGAACCTGTAAGGAAGAGGAGAGACAATATGCTTTTGCAAAGTTATTTTAACAGAGGAAAATGATTACATGTAATAGAAGTATAAATAAAACAGAGAAGAAAATAAGAATACTTACAAAAGATAACCAGTTCAATAGGTGACATTGGTGAGAATGTCCTGATTTTAATACCTCTCAGTGGCAACCATAGTAGTCTCACTAGGGACACACAAAGCCATCTGTGAGTTCTTATCTCTCTTTGACTCATTAAAGAAGTCTATTTGAGAATTTTTTAATATCGCCACTAAAAGACCTGAAGATCCCTAAGATTTGAAAGACATTTATTTTAATCAGACCAAAGGCCTTAATAGTAAAAATCTAAGCAGATTTTACCTTCAGTTGACAACTTGAAATATTTTAAAGCAATGGACCCCACAGAGAACAATCAAGAGCATCTGGAAATCTCAATACAATTCCATCAATTATTTAAGATTTGGTTTATTTAAAAGATGCGTATTATAAATTATCTGCATGTGAAGGACCAGGTCTATAAAAACAGCCATATGAAAAAAAAGATAGGGCGTGCCTCTGAGCTTTATTATTGTTCAGTGTCAATGTGTATGCCTCATTGCCACAAGCAAGTGACATGTCCAATACACAGCAAAATGCCTCAAGTGTGAGATTTTTAAATAAACATTAGCATCCAGGTTGCTGTGAAATACTCAGAAATGGGGACTCTGGGTGATTTTCCAGCTCTGTTCCACATTTCCTGAATTTGTAAGTTTACTAGGTGTTACATGTGTACATTTTTATTATTATTTTCCAGCTCTTTAGTTGTTTCTAGGTGCTGGTAGTCATTTAATTGTCACTAAAAAAGAAAGGAGTTTGTTGACCTTCAGGCTCACAGACATGCAGAATTATTGATGTGTTCTTAGAACACATCAGCCTGTTATTATTCACATAGGATGAGAATGAATTCCAAAGTGGAGGCACGGGAAGGAAAAGGAAATATACATAAAAATCGTTCCTGAAACAGATGCGATAAACATGCATTTGCCTCTCAGCCTAAATGTTTGAGAACATGTCTCTCACTGAATCATAACTTACTAAATTAAAGGAAGAGAAAAATAGTGTTGAAGATCATTTCCACCCTGACCTATGTGAGAAGTGTGATGGCTTATAGCTCATCACTTTCACTTCTTCCTGAGAGTGCTAATTAAGCATCTCGATATGTACAGAGAAAAACACTCACTATAGTCCTTCTGGTCTGCAGTGGGCATTTGACAGTACACATGGAAATCATACACTCGTTTTAAGTGCCATGAATAGAGTAGAATGAAAATGATTTTGAGTACATATTGGTCAGGATTCTCCTGATTGTAACCCAAGAGGACACCTCAGATAACTTAGCATAAAGAGCATCTTTTGGCTCAGCTAGCCGGGAAGGTTTGAGAGCAAGTTTATAGTATTGAGAGCCTCAGGGTCCAACACTGGCATGACTTTCATGCTTCTCTCTCTGTGGTCTGTCAGTCCTGGGGAACTTCAGCAGCCTAGAGTATGGTTTCTCAAGCTCAGTACTCTTGACATTTTATGTCCAGGAATTATTTGTTGTGGGGGGCTGTTCTGTGCATTGTATGATGTTTAGCAGCATCCCTGGTCTCTACCCCTTGGACACCAGTTCACCTTTCTCCCAACTTTCCACAACCACAAATGTCTCCAAATATTGCTAAATGTCTCTTCAGGGAAAAACAATCCCCAGCTAAAAACAACTAGCCTAGAGGATGAAAATGCAGACTGAAATTCTGTCTCTTTCACTTGTATGCAGGTGACATTGAGCAAGTTTCCTTCTGTCTTTGTACCTAGATTTCTTCACCTCTCTAATAGATTATAACATTATATACAAGATATGAAAACTGTAAGGATTAACTGAAATAATACAAATAAAATTCCTAGAACAGTGTTTGCACATAGCATTTAATTAAACTTAGTTCTCAATACTGGAGCAATATTTCCTTCAGAAGGTAAAGAAATGGCTTCTGGATGTACAGGATTATGCAGAGCTAGCTTCGTAACTTTCAAGGAATCAACAGCCTGTAGCTCCCAGTGCATCCACTAGTTCAGGTTTTGCAAATGACTATAGCATCAGTGGCTAAGAGGAGGGAGTACTGTGAATAGCCAGTCTTGGGTTACACTCCAATCCTATGACTACAGTGGGGAGAGACTTTATTCAAATTAAATAAGAGGCATGGGAAAACATGATAGGCCAACAAAATCAGCGGCCATGATAGTCCATTGTGGGGTGTAAAACCTGTGCAAGTTCTCAAAGGCTTGGCCGGCTGAGGCAGGAGGATTACAAGTTCAAAGCCAGCCTCAGCAACTTAGCAAGGTCCAAAGCAACCTACCAAGGCTCTGTCTAAAAATAAAAAAATAAAAGGGCTGGGATGTGGCTCAGTGGTTAAGCACCCCTGGGTTAAATCCCTGGTACCAAAAACAAAAACAAGCAAGCAAAAATCTTGACATGATTGATTCAGGGTCATGGAAATGCTTCACCAGTCAGGTGCTCCTGCATCTTCTAGAGCAAATGGGTCAGCAAATTATCAGACCAGATGGTTAAGGAATACCAAGAAGGTACCAGGTACAGAACTGCTGTCCCAAGACCAGAGACAAAGGAAGCCTAGTTGCAGCAGAAGAAATAGAAATCGTTCTTCTTTGCCAGTTTTGCAATAAGGAAGACAAAGCTGGTGTAGTACTGATCAAAATTTTGAGTTCCTCCCAGGTGACTGATGCTTTATACGTGTTATCTCAAATAATTCAACGTCCCTATGTGGTAATTGAATTATTCCCATTTTAAAATTATGAAACTGAAGCCTTTCTAGGAAGGAGAAGTAAATTCAGCTGAGGCTTACAGTCAATAAGGGATGGAGTCAGCATTCAAGCCCAAGCCTGCCTGATTCCACAGTCTCTCACGACAGCCTGGAGGCTGATTGAGGTATACAGGAAGCTAAGCTGCTGAATGGCTTTGGGACACACCACTTACCCTGAAGATGGAACATTAGTTAGATCTTTTTATATTTGGCCAATGAACCCCTCAAGCATTGTTGTGCCACCTGCCCAAATTTCATGCATTAGGACTGGAGATCCAGGCAGAGATGAGTCCTCCACCAGAAGTTTGCCTCTGATGCCTTAGAGTTGCTTTCTTAGGTATAGTTTTAATCTTGTCCTTTGCTGAATCCCCAGCTGAAATGCAGCCATTATATGGGGCAAGACTGAGACAAGCAGATACTGTTGGGCCCAATAATTTGGTGTTCTTTCAAAGACAAATTTCAAATAATAAAATTTGTGGACCTTTTTTCTGCACATTCATAAGATGAAGTGAATATGACAGAACATTTCGACTTTGTTGAAACTGCTTTTCGTGTTAGAATATCCCCTCCCCCCAGTTGTGATTGGGATAGCACCAGATAGTTACTCACGCTTGGTAAAATCTTGACCCAGGTCAATTGAACTTAAGAACTTGACATTCTATCACCTGCTTTCTACCGCAGAGGACCAGGATGTCAAAATCGGTCTTGGGATGGGAGGCAAGGCTGGATTGAACCTCCTGATTTGCAAAAAAATCTTCTTCTAAGAGCAATACCAGTGTTTTGAGTGTGTTTTTCATTGTTGTTATCATTTTCTATAGACAGTGATGCCTACTTTGGTGGTAGGCTGGGTTAATTTACAATATAAAAATAATGCACGAGTCTCATGGAGTGTTCGTTTGGTGTGCCCTTTGACTGCTAAGGCTCACCCTCCTTCTGATTCTGCCTCCGGAGTAGCCCTACCAATGACCCAAGGTTGAGGTGAGCTCTCTCTTCTCTGTTCCTTGGCTGCCCGCTGTGTGCTGCCTGAGCCCATCTCTTCTTGCCATGGACAGCTTCTCACACCTTGGTATCTGTCATTTCACTTGATTACCAACATCATACCTCCCTTCTCCGTTTATTTCTGTCTCTAATGCTGCATAATGAACTGTAAGGATTTGTACATTTCATTTTCTATATAATTAATTTTGGACACTTTAAGGACCAGAATTTCAGTTTCTGTCTATTGATTATTTTTCAGTATGCAAATATATTTTTATGCACAACTAAAGAAAAATGAAAAAATGACCATTTGGTCCAGAGCAGAAGTTTGGCCACAAGGTATGAACTGATATAAGAGGGTATTCACGGTGGCTCAGATTTTTCTGTGCCTATATTTTTTGAGAGAAATCAAGTCCCCACATTTATTAAAATCAGATTAAGATGACTCAACTGCTGATATTCCTTGGCCAGCGTGCCAATTCCTACCTTGCTATTGACTGTGCGGAAGTCCGGGCTATGGGCTCCATCACTGAATTATCTTTCTCCTCTCTTATCCAGTTCTTCTCACTGGAATGCAGTGGGAAACCAGCTCAAATTTCTAAAGTCTGGCCAAGTGTAGAGTGACCATGGCCATCAAGAATTGGACAACAGAACGGATTTCCCATACCTTTACATCTTCATTATGCAAATAGCTGCTACCCTTATTGCAGGCCCCAACCCTCCCCAAATGTAGGCCAACTATACCATATGACTTTACAAAAAAAAGAAATCACACAAGAAGTTGAAAGAAATATCTCTTGCCCTTAGTGCTTGTGGCTGATGTGTGGCTGGGTTATCTAGCTACCTCTCTTGTCCTTTTAAGGACCTTGTGGCTTTCTCTGGCAACCTGCTATTAGCTTAAACTTATCATTCCTTCTAATTTTCCACAGCAGAGTGACTCATACCACAACCCATCTGCCTTCTAAAGCTTTTCCAAGGAGAATAAGGGGGCTTCTGGGTCTCATCCATGACACCCAAGACATGAAAGTACCCTATGAAGGAGACTGAAGGACAGCTTTGCCTAACTAGTCCAAGCAACCCGCCTGACTTTCATGTAGTTTCTTTAAAAGTTGGTAAGGGGCGGGGGGGGAATGTACAAGGCTGCACAGAACAGCCAGAGGGTGGTCTATTCTAGAGCCCAGATGGAAAATCGGGCAAACTTTCCTTTTTCTTACAAATTCCTATATTTCTGAAATATTCAGTCCAAAGGGGGATCATCTTGATCCATTAAATCTAACAGTTTTCCTCAACCGACATCTCAGTCTTCCTCTTTCTACTATGATTCAGGGGTCAGCTCCCTGACCAAAGCCTTCCCCCTTCCTCTTCCCTTTTGATTCCCTGAACTTAAACTATTATGGCAGAATCTTCTAACTGTGGCTTTTGATCTCATGTCTTGCTACAGAGAACAAAAAGTCTTAATTTCCTACCTTGGAGTACTATACCATAAAGCCAGTCTTGGAGGAAACCAGGAGGTTGTAAGGGAAATACATTTTTTAAGAGAGAATTAGACTACATGGGGATATTGACACAAAAATATTTCTCCTGTTATAGACTAATTCCAGATCAGTTACCTTGTGGTATGGGGCCAAAGTAGCTTTTCTGTTTTGATCTACACAGACTCAAGAACTGGTGAAAATGGCACCCATCAATTGAACACAACATCTATTCCTCACTTGTGTGGGACAGGAGGAAACAACAGATGGCACAGGCATGGTGTGGGCAAAAGCACCAGTATTCCCAGACATAGTTTGAAAGGAGCTAAGGGGAAAGGATTGTATATAATTAACTCTTTCATTCACATAGCTACATGAAATGAGTTCAATTCATAGTTTAAATTTTAAAGAAAAGGCTGAGTAATTTTCCCAGGGTACCAGGGCAGTAAAATAATAAAGAATAACTCCAATAGTTGTTCACTTAACTTTTCTACCATACTTCCTCACAGGAAAGCTGGAAGACCTTATGCAAAAAGTTGGAAAAGGGAGAAAATACTCATACACTGAGGCCTATGTGCCAAACCCTGCTTACACAATCATCTCATTTGACCCTCAAAATCTAAGGAAGTAAGCATCTCTTTAAATCTCTATTATACACAAAGTAACTAATAGTGAAATTAAGAAACTTGTTCAAAGCCATACAGCTAAAAACTATAGAACGTTGTTGAACTTTCACTATTTGCAGAAAGCTACTTCCCTACTATAGCATTCAACCTTCTAAAGACAAAACATTGCACCGTGCTTCCTTTGCAAAATGAAGGCTAAATCATATGATCCAAATACAGAGTAGAATTTTTGGCACCTTTTGCTCCATCGAAAGAATTTTTTATACCGGAATGAAAATAGACTATGCAGTATCTCTTAACTTAGGAGTTCTTAACTTTCTACAATCTTTGTTTTCCTGAAGTCAAAAAATATATATATACGCAATATGCCGAAGTTGCATATGGCCTGTGGCTCGTGGCTAGTCCAAAAAAACTCAGAATTTCCAGGGTAAGTAGGACAAGAAGCAGAAGGTGCTGACTGAATGTTTTACCTAAAGCAGAGAGGACAGAATAAAGGAGTTCCTACTTCCCTGATTAGTGCAAGCATAATCATCATACCCTGAGTTTGAGCCACACAGAGAGTTGGAAATACTACTTCAGAATATGCCAAAGGTCTGTGCCCAGGTGGAGGGCACAGAGAATACAGGGAAAAGGAAGACACGTGAACAGGCTAGCATAGCACAAACTGAGTGAAAGTTGCTCTCACATATCTGCATGTTGGCCTAGCTGTGCAGAAGAGAGATACCCTTCCTTCATTTTCCTTTGGGACAAATGTCAACAAGCACCATATGGTATTTGTCCTTTGGTTCTTCTAAAAAATAATAGCCCCTACCTATGTTACCTTCATATATGCAATGCTGGTGCCCCAGGAACACTGAGCATCTTAATATTGGGCTATCCCCCACTTCTTTGCACAGGGTGAGCAGACAGATGCCTTTCAGTTAGTGCTGGTGAAAGTCATCCCGATCATGGTAGTTCACTTCCATTCCCCTCTAGCAACATAACAGATGTACAGTAAATGGAGAATGATTCTTCACCTCAGTTAATCTCCACACATACTCAGCCACAGGTTATGAAGTCCCCTTCCTTCCAAGGTTCCCCTAATCTTGCTTTTGTAATCACTTCCTTATCTTCTTCATCCACTTCCCCAATGAACCACTCGAACTCGCAACCCCCTAAACCAGGGGAAGATGGATATTTCAGTTCTCTCATCCTTATGTAGATCTTCCACTGGCTCTCTGTACAGCCTGGAGACACTTCTCTGTACTCTTGCTTAAGCATTTTTACCTAGAAAGGTTTGAGAAATTCAAATAATCTTCATGTATTTCCTTCAGCAATTTAATAAGGAAAGAGAGAAAGATTTTTAGAAGAGTCAGGGGGATGGGTGAGAGGATAAGAAACAGTCAAAACAATAATTACAGTGTGAGAAACACAGGCATTATTAAAAACGGAAAGAAAATATTCTGATCCTTGAAATGATGGACAGAATGTGGGGTAGTGTTTCAGTTTATGAAAAACAAAGAAATTCAACACAACATCCAAGAGGTAGGGTAGGGAGAGACAAACACATAAAATAACTATAACAATATTCCTTTGAATACTGAGAACAATTAAAATGATATGATTAGAGAGAATAAATTAAGTTCAAAGGCAGTATGACTGGGCTTGAGTTATGGAGAATTCTAAGTAATTAAGGAGAAAAGAACCAAGTCCCCCAAACTTCCTATCATCATTTCTTGCTTCCTGAATCTGTGATGTTCCTCTTTCTGCCTCAAACTTACCAAAATACCACTTATCAGAGTAATAGAGCCTCATAAGGTCAGAATTTGAAGGTGTCATCCTACAAGGGTGCCCTGAAACAAGGTGCTTCTCAGAGTCTAGAATATGTGTACCATAGATCTAAATATTTAAATTATATATATATATATATATATATATATATATATANTATATATATATATATGCTCTTTGTGTCCATCAAAAGAAAATTTGCCTACCCCCTTTCTTGGTGAATATCTATTTTTGATAACCTCAAAAAACAGGTTGAAAATTAAAACTTGGGAATTCTTTGTAAATTTTTCCTTGGAACTTGGAAATACAGAAAAAGCTGGTCTTCTGTCCCCAGTTCGGCCACATGCTACAGCAACCTCACTTCTCACACCAGATTTATGGGACCAACCCTGTCTGCGCATCTAAACTTCTTCACATCCTTCCCCTGCAAACAACCAGAACTTGGACCCCACTAAGTCCTAGCTGTGCGCTTAGTAGTGTGTTGTCTCCCCACCAAAGGACGTGACAAGGGAAAAGGTGTATGTCAGTCTCAGAAGTGGACTCAGAGTATACAGAACATGGTCTAGAAGTGACAACATCTGCTTGGACCCACCCCTATAGCCTGGCAAATTCCTTATTTTGTGGAGGAGTACAGCCAGGGGAGGGTAGAACGCTGTCTTCTAAAGGATATCTGAGGAGAGCAGGGCCCCATAGTCATAGTCATTAATGTTTGCTGGGCTCTGATGTGTGGAAACAGCCATACTAGAGTGAAGACTATAAATAGCAATGCAAGGGGGACTCTGTTTAACTGATGGATATTTAGGATAGCTAATGACCTTCTCAGAAATAGGGTAACCAATTCTTAGGCTTCACAAATCTCTACCTCTCCTATATTTCTCATCTCAATAAACAGCTACACCACATCAACCCGTGGCCACCAGAAATCTGAGTCAATCCAAATTTCCACTCTTTGGTCACCATTTTATTCCCTATCCATTCCGTTTCCCAAATGCCTCTTCCTTCAGACTGCTGAGTGTGATAGCATCCAGCTAATATACGGGTAGTCTGTGCAGTAACAGAGTTCAAAGCTCAGAGGCAGAGATCCTGCTGGGTTGATGCAGTGGGAGAGGGGAAGCACTAGCTCACCTGTGAACTGTCATGTAACTTGTGATGTTTGGACACATAATCTTTTGGAAGGACTGAATCTTGAAGGAATTATTAGTTTTGGATGATTTTGTACAAGAACCTATAAGAGGAAAACAGGAATCAGGCCTTCTCTTTTTCATTTATTTTTAGCCTATTTATTCTGAATCTTTGGCCAGAATATATCACTCTTCCATGGAAACAAACCAGTATGATTCCTTACACAAACTACTTTGCACTTCTGCCTTTGTCTTTATACTCTCCAAAAACCTTCATTGGTTGTTCTATTGAATTATCTTTGGAAATCTTTTACATTTGAGGGGCTTTAAGAATCCCTTATATATCAGAGAGAGAGGAGCAGGCATAGGGTTGGCTGCCTAAAGGTGTGAGAACCTGAGTATGATGTCAGTCTACCATGTGCATGATTTTAAGTCAGCCCTAGTGTGTACTCAGATCTAAATGGAAGTCTGTGAGTAACCTGTTTTATAGCCATCTTCCCAAACTTCAAAGCACTTGGCCCAGATGAGCCAATGGAAACTGATATATATATATA
>NW_025999977.1:12760172-12765682 GCF_001458135.2 Marmota marmota marmota
ATATATATATATATATATATATATATATATATAAAATTTTTATTTTATGCTCCTTGTGTCCATGCAATTGGAATAAACTGTAAATTAGGTGTTATAGCACTGTAGTTTGGTTAGATGCAGTGGTTTAGAAATGTAGCTTTAGTTTGTTATAAGATAATAGCTGCTTTGCTTTGTTGTGACAGTAGCAATAAAGTAAAGTTACTACAATGTAAAATGTGGTAACCAACCCAAACTACTGAAACCCAGCCACAAATCAGAGGCAGCCCAACTCTAAGAACTTTATATGCAGAAGCGATGATAGGCTCCCATCTCTGAGCACATAACTCAGGGAACCTTGTCATAGCCATTAGTATTGTATGGTTCAGACATTTGCCATGGGTCAGATCATGTTCCCCCAAACCATATGAAGTCAGAGTCCTGTTGAAATATAGAAAAATTTTCATTTTGTTTCCATCACATAGAAAGAAGTTTCCCCTGAACCTAAGCCAGTATTCAGAGGTGCCTGGGCATGTACAAAGAGTTAATATGTTGCTCAGTATCTCAAGGAACCAATTTCCTGAGACAGTTGACTGGGAAAATGTGTCATAATACAGATGCCTGCTAAGAAAGCATGAAAGAAAAGGAAAGCTTAGGACTTTTCTTAGTTATTGGCCCCATTTTGACCCTTACGGATGTCTGCCTGGACCTTGAGGAGGGGGTTGTAGGCAGAAATTGAAGAATTTTTTGGTAAGGATATCTAATGAAAGAGGCTACCACAGAACAGTTTCAGAGCCATGGTAGAAAAATATGATAGTGAGTAGAGGAGAGAGACATTTCTCTGGGGAACTTCTAAGCGGTGAGGACAGTAGGGGAAAAACCACTCTGGCTCCTGACAAGTTTTTGCTTTAAAAACAACCGGAGGAGGCAGCACCCTTGGTATTGGCCTGAGGGCTGCAGATCTTGGAGGTAGTCACAGCACCATCAAGGGCTTTAAGTTAAGCCAACACCAACAGGAAAAAAGTAAGAGACAAACCATGAGCTCATGTGCATAGCCCTCTGCACCCAGTGAGGGGTACAGAGTGAGAAAACTACATGGATCTTCAGTGTTTGATGTTTAGTTACCAAACATTAGACACAGGCTGGCAAACCCTGTGAAATTTAGACCACTATTATAAATGTGGCCCCATTGTATTTAGACGCTGATAAGGTGGAGAAAACATGGGCATCACATGAGAAAGGCATAGGTTTCATACTAATTAATATGTACTGAGTATTTACTCTGTGCCAGAGAAGATCTCCAACACTTTTTATGTATTGCTCATTTATATTTTCATCATAGCTCATCAATGAGCCCCATTGTTCTTCTCATTTCTCAGAAAAACTAGATAAAACTAACAAGTGGCATATTAGTTTTACCCAGGGTCACAACTAATAAGTGGTTAGAGCTGGGAACAAACTCAGAATCTGACTCCTAAGCTGTGCTCATGGCCTTCAGGTGATCCTCCTGGCTCACACTCTGCTGAGAGCCATTTTTGGTACAGCACTCTGGAGTCCTATTTCCCTGCAGGTTAATTTTTCCTGGGCTTATCTGTATTGTTAAATTAATATAGATTTACAATAACCAAGCAAAATATCCAGTATTATGCACCTCTTAAAACATATGAACTTCATAAGAAAACTATTTCCTGAGCCTATAGTGGGGTCATATTCCTTTGAATTTGGCAACAAAAAAAAAAAAAAACTGCAAATGTTCTAAAAAATAGTAACTAGGGTGCAGAAGACAAACTGTTACATTTTGTGTATTGTGAGGCCATCCGGTTTCTAAGAACTCCATTTAAACTCAGACTAAATGGGCCTTCCCAAATGACCTTGGAAATAACTTTTGAATGTTCTAATACTTCACATGCAAAAAGCACATTTGACCGGATACATAAAATCCAGGGAAATAAGAGAGAGAGCTCAACTTTATTTATAGACTTTCTGATTATTTATTTATTTATTTATTTTTGGTTGGTTAAAAAGCTGACAGACTGTATTACAGCTAACATTCCCATATTGATTATACCATTTCTGAGGCTGGCCTCTCTGTGACAGGAGCAGCATAATTAGTTTTTTCCTTGTTAAATATTTGTAAATCATTTGTACTTTTATGGGGTACATAACCTGGCTGTTACCCTTCAAATAATCTTCTTGTAGCTTGTTTAAACAAGAAATATCTCCTAGAGTGCAGTGTCACTTCTGTCCTTCAATGAGACAGCATTACTTTGCTTGATGGTAAAAAGCAAAGGGGCATCAATGCCATGGATATAGAACAAGTCTGTGAGATGCTCCACCCAATCAGACTCAAAAACTTCCATGTCCTCTGAGTTGCTCTGTTGATACCATTAGGAAACAGCTAGATTGGAGGTAAATGTTTGATTTGTTCGATTTGCTTTTTGTTTTTGTTTATCTTAAGTGAGTAATAGTTACAATTGTCAATCTCACAAACATTAGAAAGCACTGGTTTGGGATTTTTAAGGGAAAAAAGATTGATGTATCTTGCAATTATATTATCATATGATGACCTTCAAGCATCCATTTCATGTTCCATCTCTAAAATACAACTTTGTCTTCATCATGCTCATTAAGTCTTACCACCTTAAAAAATGAGAGAACAGGCAAGTATTTCCACGGTGCTACAATTTCTCAAAAGGTTCTTGGAAATCCTCCTTGGAAATGGACTTTCCAGTCTAATAGCACCCTCCTTTGAATAGCTTTAATAACCATAGATCCTTTTATTTTCTTTTGAAAGTTGGAGTGAATTTTATTTTGAATAAAGGCCAAGTTACTTGAATATAAATCTAATAAATAAGCTGAAAAAAAAAACCCACCTGTATATGTTGATCCCAAATGGTAAGATATAAATCTAAAGTGATGAGAAGGATGGTCTCTAGTGATTCTTAAAGAAACCAAAGATCCATGAGAGCAAGGACAATGTCTCTGGAATAGGGATATACCTTCAAGGATGAGACTCCTGAACCATTTGAATCAGTCTTTAAAATTATAAGTAAACACAATACTTCACAAGATATGAAGGTAGTAAGTCAAATTGGGTCCCCTAAGAAATCATGATCATGAATTAGAAAGCTGTAAGAAAGGACAATAACTGTTGCTTGTTCTTCCCCAGAGCCCTGGATTCTACCAATGCATTTCATAGTTCTCTTCAGTCTATTTCAGCAGATCAGCTGGCTACTTCCAGAGGAGCCTAATTCAAAGAACTTGAAGCTGACCTGAAACTAGAAGTCCTAAATTATGAAGAAAGAGAAGCTACAGTATTCCTTGGAGCATGTTATGAGATGTGGTGTGGGATGCAGAAAGACACAGGGCTGTAGGAGCAGGGGAGGAGGTATTTGAGCACAACCAGAAGGGAAGCCGAAGACAGAAGGTCATTATCCATGTACCTGTGAACATCCAAGTTGGCTTACATATGAACCAGAATCTGATGTTTCAATATCTTTGAAGGACAGACACATTTGGGCCACATTGGTACAGTTTTCCCTTAGAGAAGCCAGTTCATTTCTTTGCCTGATTCACAAGTAAAGAAAAAACTTGCAGACAGGCAATGGGTCATTTGATTGTTACTTAGCAATTTACTATGGAAAGACCAAATTTTAGAAATCTCAATGGAGAAAGAAAGAGAAATCATAGAAGTTGGTTTATGACATCTTAGGCCCTCAATCCTTTTTGCATCCTAAGCAAATGAAAGTGTAGCAAACTATACCAATTATTATTACATATATGCCCAGTGCTCATACAGATATATTTGGATAATAAAATATTAAATTTATATAATGTTATCAGTCAGCTTTTCTTTGCTGTGACAAAATAACTGAGCAAAATAACTTACAGGAGGAAACATTTATTTGGACACACAGTTTCAGAGGTTTTAGTCCATGAGTCCATGATCACCTGACTCCATTGCTAAGGAACCCAGATGAGACAGAACATCATGACCAAAGGGGATGGTGGAGGAAAGCTGCTTACCTCATAGCAACCAGAAAGCAATGGGGGTGTAGGAAAGGCCAGGGAACCCTTCCAGGGCACACACCCAATGATCTACTTTCTTTAACTAGGCCCCACCTCCTGCAGTTTTTAACACCTTCCAATAACACCACCAAATTATGAGTCTATCAATGGATTTATCTCAATGATATAAGAGCCCTCATGATTCAATCACTTCCCAAAATCCCTACCTCTGAACTTTTCTACATTGAGGATGAAGCCTTCAACATGTGAGGTTTTGGGGCACAGATCCAAACCATAACACATATATTTTACAATATTCCAAAATATTTTAATCATTATAGTAACCTTACAAGACAGAGTACTATTAGGTTGAACCATACACAATTATTTCGCCATAATATTCGTACACTCAGTTTAATACATGATTTATCCAATACAGAGAAGCTTTAAGCAACCAACTTGAGCTTACTGGCTCCTAAGTGCTGGAGATGGAACCAAAATTCAAGTCTTCTTGG
Source organism: Marmota marmota marmota (assembly GCF_001458135.2). Classification (NCBI taxonomy): domain Eukaryota; kingdom Metazoa; phylum Chordata; class Mammalia; order Rodentia; family Sciuridae; genus Marmota; species Marmota marmota. The sequence goes on from NW_025999977.1 coordinate 12,764,672, forward strand.
CTATTGTATTTCCACAATAATATACAATATAAGGAAAGAGTGGACCTATATATAATATAAACCAAAATTAAGCATTTTGTATATGTTTGTTTTGTGATAAATTCATTACAGTTGTAAAGAGGAAAATGTCTAGAAATGTGCTTTGAGTGCTCTTAATTAATTTTTTGCAATCCTTTGCATTTTTCTCAAATTAGCAAAGTACAAAGAATCAAGTCATTATGCTGTGCAAAGATTACATATTTTGTTTTTCAAATCGACTGTGAGTAATTTTATTTCATTTTATTTTATTTTACCTCTACTGTTTATGGTACAAAGGACTGAAGAAAAGAAAAAGAACCCATTATATTTGAATAATAAAAAAATCAAAATGATTATGTCATGAAAAATTTATTTTTCCACATCTCTTTTTTTGTTGAAGTCAAAGTCTCTCCATTTTGAGAAAAATGGAATGAAGGAATCCATCATTTACTTCTGATGTAATCTTCCTAAATAATACCTGAATTAGAATTCAAATCAATAACCCACTCCCTCTTCTGGTTATACTAATGTTTCTTTAAAATACAGATGTTTCAAATGAGTAAATCATATATAACTTGTTAGCTTTTTTTTTAATGCTACAGGGAATTTCAAGCATATTATTATATATGCAATGTTTTCCCAAGATTTAGCAAATGACTATCAAACATGGAAACACAATTTAACAACTTAGACGAAAAGAAATGTACATCATTAATTTAAATTCAATTAGCTAGCTCATCTCAGCAAACGGCTAGTTAAGTGCCTCGAGTATGTGGTGTGGGAATTCCACTGGTCCAGCAAGCCCCTGATTTCTTTGATCAGCTCAGCAGTTACTTTGTTGTCCTGGAAGATGGATCCTTTCTCCCTATGCTGCACTCACAGCTTCTCAGGGCATGAGGAAGATGGCACCAATTTGTTTACCCATGAACGCTTTTTTGAGAGGAGAGAGGCCTCTGTGTTTCAAATTTTCCCCCTGGACACAAACTTGGGGCG
>NW_025999977.1:12767189-12879832 GCF_001458135.2 Marmota marmota marmota
GGGGGGGGGGAGGAAGGGAATTTCTGTGTCATTTGACTGTTTTTATCTTTCTAACTATTGGAGAAGATTCTTCTTCTACCTTACAAGCTTTAAACCAACCAAAAAGAAAAAAAGAAAGGGATTTTTCCACACTATTTAACTTATTATTATTTTGACATAAAAAGATTATTTTTTAAAAATTCAGGGTGGAAGGAAGTTTCCCAAAATGGTATCTGACTGAATGTGCATTTTCTCTGATAGCCGGTGAATATAGCCAATAGGGAAAATTCTGAGGAAAGAATCAGAAAAACACACACATATGTGAATATATATATTCACATATGTGTGTATACATATATATGTTTCTATTTTATGCTTTCATGTATCACTGAAATTCCCCCAACACTAATTTTTCATTATTGATATATGATTATACAAGACTGTCCATATGGAATCAAAACAATACAGTTTCAATAATCTTTTACTCACACTTACATTCTTGGTTTGATACTTTCATTGATTATCTTTTTGTGTTTATGATCCAATTTACCTATCAATAAAATCATTGTTTAACCTTGATGCCTTGGTTAAGAAATGAAATTTAAAAAGAACTAAAATTAGTAGCTATGTCAGTGGCAATTACTGAATTATAATAGCCCAAAGCTACCAGAACTCCAAAACTCAATGGCTTTTATTATATCCAGCATTTCTTATTGCTCACAAGTCTACAGGACAGCTGAATAATTCTAGTTCTATGCTGGGCTTACTCTTATCAACTTTGGGTTGCATAATCAGTTCTGTTGGTCTTGTCTTGGATTTTTCAAGGGTTTGAGGGTTAGTTAAAATGCAACTAGTCTAAAATGGCCTCACATTTATGTCTGTTGGATGGCTGATTCTTTTCTTGGACACTACGGGGTCACTATTTCAATATTCAGCCGGCTAGCTGTCATTCACATGGTGATGACAGCAGTCCAAGATTGACAGAAAAAATTCAGGGTCTCTTCAGTTTTAGCCTCAGATGGGCCCCACAATCACTTTTGCCAAATTCCATTAGTTGAAGCAAATCACTGTATTAGTCCATATTCAGGAGTAAAGAGACTCTTTTAAGGGGGAAAGTCACTGGGCTATCTTGTAAAAGTATAGATACCAAGTATGAACATTTGTGATCATTTTTTAAATCATTCTACTGGAGTAGTCAACAGTGTATTTCCAAAGCATATTCCAAACACACTGGTTCTATATGCTCAATTGTTGACATGCAAAACTGTAATCCATGTGCGCCCAAACAAAAAGAGAGAAGTATCCATTTCCATGGTCAAATACAACTGGAAACTCTGCCTTTATGGGACCGTTCTTTGTGATGGAGGTGGAGATTGGGATGCCTAGAAAGGGGCTAGCAGGACAGTGGCCTCAACTCTTTCTTTAGAAATGGCTATAATTCCCCACAGGTGAAGAAGCTTCTTCCCTTCTCAGGAACAGAGACTGTGTTGAGACTCAGTTTCACAAAGGTCTAGGCCCCTCAACATCTCTAGGTGCTGGGCAACTGAAATTTCAGTTCCCCAAATGGTTGGTGTCCAAGCCCAGATCTCTAAGTGTCTGAATTTAGTTCTCCTCATTGAAGATGGTTCTCATGCTTATGTCATACAAAGGAAAAGCAATACTGTGTTAGATCCTTTTACAGGAATATAACCTCTCAGTATATCCCAAGCATACTTCCTGCACATGTCTGCTATATTCTGAAAGAAAGAGACCTGTGCAGCTGCTGAGATCCTGCACCAAATGATATGAGCTGGAGTTTGTACATGGGCCACTGCATGAGAGGGTGATACCAAAATTATTAGGAATCTTTGATTCTGCTGTTGACTGATGTTTGTGACTCCACTCTCCATTCATATGTTTAATTCCTCATTTACAAAATGGTGGTATTAGGAGATGCAGCATTTGGGATAGTTAAGCATAGAGGCTGGAGCTTCCATGAGGGTGTATAAGCCCTTATAAGAGAAAAGAGTTATGGTGAGGATATAGCTAGCAGGCATCTTCTTGCAAGCTAGGAAGAAGGTCCTTACCAGGAACTGAATCAGCTGACACACTGGTCTTGTCATTCCCAGTAATGGTATTTGTGTTACAGCAGCTTGAATAGACTAAAACAGGATCTGTCCTACAGATCTTTCTGGCTTTGTTGATTGACTTTCAAATGGAAGATTACAAAACTCTCCAAGCTTTTTTGACCAAAAAATTCCCCCCCCACCCCCGGGGGAGCATCTTGCAGGATTGGTATTGCATAGAATTCACATTAGAGAAAATGTCTTATTTAAAGGATAGATTTCAGTAAAATAAATATATGAAAATGCAAATTCACATAAAACACTCATTGTTTATTTTCTCACATATGTTTATTGTGCTTTCAGTCCCGTCTGAGGAATTACTGACAGTCAAAATAAGTAACTAAACAGAAGCAACTGGAAAAACAAAACAACAACAAAAAAAATAAGTTGGAGTTAAAGAAGGACAAAGCTAAGAAGAAAAAGAGTTAAAGATGTCTGATAAAACAGCCCAATGTATGATACATTTTAGGTACTTCATAAATAGAATATTGAAAGAGAATCTGAAAGCAGAATTTTATTGGAATGAATAAATGAAAAATTAGTCGTTCAACAATTCTTAATTGTATCTCTGCAATGTAGCTTTCACATAGGTCCCGGGGGACACAACAATTTATTGAACTCTTGTCTTCAAAAAGCTTACAGTCTAGAGCTAGAATTGGCCTATAAGCCAAATTCTACTTACCACCTATTTTGGCAAATAAAGTTTTATTGGAACACAGCCACATTTACTTGTTTATATATTTTCTTATAGATGGACATAATACCTTTTTTTTTGGTTAGGTTTTTGTTTTGTTTTGTTTTGTTTTTTAATGCGGTGCTGAGGATCGAACCCAGTGCCTCACACGTGCAAGGAAAGCCCTCTGCCACTGAGCCACAACCCCAGCCCTATAGTTGTTTTTGTGCTACAATGGCAGAATTGTGTACTTCCTATAGAGATGACAGGGCTAAAATATTTACTGCCTAGTTCTTTTACACAGACTTTACTGACTGCTGGTAGACTCTATGTCCATCCTTAACTGCTACAGTTCTGTATTTTTTTTTCTTAGAAATGCCTTTTTTACCCTGATGGTTTCAATTGCTACTCCTATAGAAAGGACTCTGATTTCTTCTTCCAGTCATAGATAGGCACTGGAGTATTTCTAGAAGTTTTCAACTCATCCTATGAAAGCAATTACATGCTGTGCCTATCCTACACATTATTCATCTGTCTAGGTCAGAGTTGACAGAGAGATTAAGAGACAAACAAGAAATGTGACCATTCAAATTTGAAGTGCATATGGAATACTTCAGTATTGTTATAATAGTACCTTGTTGTACTTTGGAAACTCTCAAAGCACTTTACCGTAATTAGTTTCCTTAATATGCCAGGGAATTTGTTTTAAAAGTATTGTTGTTATTACTGTCTGGTTGTGAGAAGAGTTTCAAACAGTTACATGGTTCACAGAAGGGCCGATTCCCTGACAGAAAAGTTACTCTGAAGTGTTAGCAACAGGGCTGCAGCTTCATGATGGTATTCCATGTGTCTTAGTCAGTGTGGGCTGCTATAACGCAACACTGTGGACTGGGTGGCTTATAAACAACAGGAATTTTTTTTTCTTGCAATTCAGGAAGCTGGATGTCTGAGATCAGGGTGTCAGCATGGTCTACCTCTGGTAAAAGACCTCCTGGTTGCATACTGTCATCTTCTCATTGTATTCTCACACAGCAGAAAGAGTGAGAGAGCTCTCTGTCTATCTCTGTCTCTTTCTCTCTCTGTGTCTGTTGTTTTATTTTATTTTGCAGTGCTAGAGATCGAACCCAGGAGCATTCTATCTCTAAGCTATATCTCCAGTCCTTTTTATTTTGAGACAAGATCTCACTAAGTTACCAGGCTGGCCTTGAACTTGTGATCCCCTTGCCTTAGCCTCCTGAGTAACTGGATTAGAGGCATGGACCACCACATCCCTATCCAGGTCTCTACTATAAATGCAGTAATCCCATTCATGGTGACTTCACCCTCATGACCTAATCACCTCCTAAAGGACTCACCTCCTAAAGGACTCGTCTCCTAATACCATCACATGGGAAGTTAGGATCCAACATATGAATTTTGGAGGAACATGCCAAAACAAGAAGGCTGAGCCCCGCTCCAACTCAGCCTTATCTATTGAAATTAAACTAGACTTCCATGAATTTTTCTCCTTCAGGCCCTAATTTCAATTTAGCTACTCTCTGCTCCCCAATGGCGCATGACAAGAGGAGTATTCCATGCTTGGCACTATTATAATCAGGTGTAGGGATGATGGTGTTATTATTCCCCCAATAACTCCCCGAGATGTTACCTCTGCCTCTATGCTTCCCTAAGTCTCCACTGTGGTTCTTTTCCTTGCTATTTTTGTTAAGGTTGTTTCTGTCACTACATAAAAGTGACAACGGTAAGCACAATCAGCTCTGGAAGAGGGGAAAGCCTCTGAAGTCTATGTCTCCAGCATAAGCACTTCCTAAAGAAAACGGACTTCCCTCTCCTGCTTCCTAAAAGCAAATTCCCAAACCATGTAGAGATTCGGGAAGTCTAAAAGGTTTTCATAACAGAAATGAAAGCAGGATGATTTTTCTCCTAAGATGCTCAGCTGCTCTATTGCTCTGAAGCTCTACTCACTCACTCTGTCCTCTATGTATTGTATTTCAATAAAAACTTAATAAACAGAATATTAAAGATTTGAAGAATTATACAAAGTATTAAATTTCTAACCCTGCCATTTATTTTATTTTTATGAGATATCAGGACCAGTTTAATAAGTATAATAAACATAAACTCTGGCATTTATAACACTATTCACCAGATTAATACCAGATAATATTTTCAAGAAGTGCCATTTTAATAGGAACAAATGGATAAACAGATATGTCTTGGACTCATTCTACCAAGATTGCAGGAACCCAATTTTTGAAAGCAAATTAACAACCAAAATCAATATTTTCCCCATTAATTCCACATTCACTGAAAGAATTTTACTAGTAGAAGACGGCAAAAGATACTCTGGCATTAAACCAGCCAATGCTGCCTTGTCTGCATATTAAAAAGAAAGCTCTTCCTACTCTTTAGTCTTAACCTATTGTCCTGGACTTGCTATTCTAGGTCTCTTTACACAACCTCTTGCACATGAACATGAACATAGTTGGTAGTTAATAATACCCCATTCATCTGCAGCAGGGAGAGGAAGGTGTGTTTTATTATTAGTATTTCTAATTTATTATCTCCCACAACTCTCTTTCTCTCAGTCCCCCACATAATACATTTGAAGATGCTAATAACTTCAAGGAAAGCTCAAATACATAAAAAAGAATTCCCAAGAGAAACACTTCCTTCCTAATCTCAAAGAAAGGGCAAAGAGCTAGGTGTGGTGGTGCATGCCTGTAATCCCAGACATAGGAGGCTGAGGTAGGAGGATCGCAAGTTCAAAGCCAGCCTCAGCAACTTAGTGAGGCCCTAAACAATTTAGCAAGACTTTGTCTCAAAATAAAAAATAAAATGGCTGGAAATGTGGCTCATTAGTTAAGCACCTCTTGGTTCAATTCCTGGTTATAAAGTAAAAATTAAAAAACAAGGAAGAAAGGGAGAAATGAAGGAAAGCAGTCAGGAAGGAAGAGAGAGAGAAAGAAAAGAGCTAGTATTTGTGAACTGCAGGCACTGAAGAGATTCACATTATAATTACATAAGTAGACAAAAATATAAATATTATCAATGAATGATTTCCAAAACATAGCTAAGAAATAATATTCAGACATAAAATTGCAAAATATAAAACACTTTTATCAATATCAATTATAGGTGAGGGCATGTTTAAACATATTTCTCTACGTTGCTGGTAGGAGTTAAAAGTGTTACAGAAACTTTGGAGATCAATTTTGCAGCACTGGTCACAATTTAAAATCTAATATTCTATAGTCCATCAAATCCATTTTCACCATCTAACTTAGAGAAACTTTTTCACATGTATACAAAGAAACATACCCATGGCTATTTATTGTTGAATTACTTGTGATAGTTGAAGTTTAAATAAGACTAAGTATCTCCAAGGGATCAGCTAATAGTCTTTGGTAGAACATGGAACAATAATGTGGACAGAAATTCATACACATGCACATACCAAAGTCCACTCTCTGTTTTGTTCTGGTAATCATTGTTCACTTACATAAATAATAGAAAATAATTTGATGTTTTTTCTCACCAAACTGATAGTAGAGTTTCTCTTCCCCTGAGCAAATAGTAAAGAAATTAAAAATCTTTACAAGGAGAATATTTTGTGTAAAACTTCTTTGTTTAAAAAATTAAAAGTAAGCCAGATGTGGTGGTCATGCCGATAATCCCAGCTACTCAGGAGTCTGAGGCAGGAGGATCACAAGTTTACAGCCAGTCTGGGCAACGTAGTAAGACCCTGTCTCTAAGTAAAAATATTTTAGAGGGGCTGGAGATGTAACTCAGGGCTGAAGATGTAGCTCAGTGGTAAAGTGCTTGCCTAGCATATATGAGGCCCTGGGTTGGATCCACACTGCATACACACACATATAAATAAATAAATAAATAAATAAATAAATAAATAAATAAATAAATAAATAAATTATACTCTAAAATAATAATAGATAAAAATATACAATCAAAATGTAGTGATGAGAAAATTAATATTATTATTAAGCACTTATTATATGTTGGCAACTCTGTAAATGAACATTTGCTATTGTGATAGGCTGAATTAGAAGACAGTCTCCAAGATTCCCAGCTAACTGGTGCTTCACAAAACAATGATGAAGGTACTGCTCAGAAGGAAGATTTCAGATGTAATTAAGCATCTAAATCTGCTAACTTTAAAATATGGAGGTTATATGACCAATTTTGAACTAACCATCTGAGATCTTTAAAAGAAGAAAAGTTTTCTCTGGCTTTTTAGAGAAGAAGAAATTAGAGATTAGAAACATGTAAAGAAGCAGAGCGTGGTGGCACACACCTGTAATCCCAGTGGCTGAGACAGGAGAATCACTGGTTCAAAGCCAGCCTCAGCAACAGCAAAGTGCCAAGCAACTCAGTGAGACCCTGTCTCTAAATAAAATACAAACTAGGGCTGGGGATGTGGCTCAGTGGTTGAGTGCCCCTGAGTTCAATCCCTGGTACAAAAAATATACATATATCTAAAGAATTTAGTGTTCAGTTACTGACAAAAAAAATGAAATAAAATAAAATAAACACACAGATGGCCTCTAGGCACCTTGAGTATCCAGCAAGGAAGTCAGGAGCCCAGTCCTGCAAGCTGAAGGAAATGAATTATCTCAGAACCCAGTAAGTATGAGAGAGGATCCCCAAGCCTCAGATAAGAACCACCACCTGATCTCCCTGATTTCTGCTCAGCTAGACCCTAAACACATAATCCAGTTCTGCCAAACCTGGACTTCTGACCAACAGAAACGGCAGGGTAATAAATATGTGTTTTAAACTGCTATGTGGGTGGTAGATTCTTATGCAGCAATGTAAACGAACACGGCTATGATGTGGTGTGGTAATGAATAATCCCTCTATCTCAGCAGCTCAACCGAACACAAAGTCACTTCTTGCTCTGTCTCAGGTGGATATCCAGGAATGGGATGAATTAGGATCCCAAGAATTATTTAGAGAACTGCATTTTTCTTTTTTTTTTTTTTTTCAGGGCTGAGGACCGAACTCAGGGCCTTACCCAAGCTCTGCTATTGAGCTAAATCCCCAAACCCAGATGAACTGCATTTTACAAAACAGATTCTAAGGAATGAGGCACCTGGAGATGCCTTGGCCTAGAATCACTCCAGTGAGCCACAGGCCTGAATTAGCCACGTGGCACCACCTAATGACAAGGCAACAAAGCCATGGGAAGAAGCAGATAGAATATTTGTGGAACCCTTATACATCTGCCCTAGGAACCTTATGAAATTCTTACAAGGAGCTTGTGAGAAACATTTTTTCAGTATCTTTAACCAAAAGGCTAACTGAAACACAGAGAGGACATGCAGCCTGCTCAGCATCAGGCAGGTCACAGAAGTCTGAAGGTGAACTCAGTTCCCTGTAACTCGTTCTTGTCATTGTGCCATGCTGCCTCTTCTAGCATGAAGGGACTTCTACAGAGTACCACGAGGCCTGCTCTCCAGAAGAAAATACGTGAATGAGTTGGAACTTGAAAATGATCCTTAAACCGAAATCTTTGACTCACCTTCAAAACACAGCACTGAGCTTCTCAAGTCTCTCCACCTACCACAGGAAACTGCACCTACATTTCATCAAATCCAAGGTGGATGGATGGTAAAACTCGCCATTCTCTTGTGTACCACTAGGAGAGGAAACTGCTTCCAATTAAGGTATGATGTACAAGAATTATATGACACGATTGAATGCTGAAAGAATATGCACCTCAGAATTGTTGAACTATTGCAATTCCTATCCATCCTTCCCGAACGTACTATAGGTAAAAATAGAGTGAAATTTCATCATACAATTTGGGGTCCCATAGGACTGGATTTCAATTTACAAAGAGAATCATTCATTTGAGAAACTTTCGGTTTCCTCAGTAACTCAAGGAAGACTTGCACATCTACTTTCTTCAGAAGGGATTTGAGGCAATTAATTAATAAACATAAGTAATAAGGCATTCAGGTTGACCATCACAACATATTTTACAGAAGACAGTCTCCAACTTTCAATGGTTCAATTTCATGATTTTTTTCAACTTTACAATGGTGCTAAAGTGACCCCATGCAAGGATTCTGTTTTTCACTTTAATTAGTGTTCAGTAAATTTCGTGAGATGCTTAACACTTGATTATATAATAGGCTTTGTTTTAGATGATTTTGTCCAGCTATAGTCTACTGTAAGTGTTCTGAGCTTGTTTAAGGCTAAGTTAGGATGTTCACTAGATTAAATATATTAAATGCATTTACGACTTATGATATTTTCAGCTTACCATGCATTTATCAAGACAAGTAAAGGAATGGTTATGTATGCAAATACTACTCTAAGTACTGTAAATATTGTTAGCAAAATGCTATGAGTTAGAAACTATTATCTCCATTATGATTCTAAATTATTTGAAGTTCAAAGATATCAAAGACACACAGCTGGAAAAAGGCAGGGGGGATTCAAATCCAGTAACCTGGTTTAAGAACTTAAGGTTCTAACCCAACACCACAATCCACCTGGCAAATCTACTCCCTTCTATAGCTTGTCCCCAGAGCTTCCATTCATTAGAAATGTTTCTCTGTCCAATTCCTGCCTTCAAATTCATACATATTTTCAGATCACAGGTCATGTTTCCCTTTCTTTATCAATCTCTGTTACTCTCAAGTAAATGTGTTTTATTTTCTCCAAATCTCTGCAAATGATTATTCCTTGGTTGGGGTGCTGACCATATTCTGTCTTGTATAGTATTCAATAAACATTTCTGGTTGGCTAAAAGAAAAAAAAAAAAGTCCCCAGATGCGCTTGTTCTAGCTCCTGGATCCATATGGCAAAAAAGAATCTTTGCGATAGTGATTAAATTTAGGATCTTGCTAAAATGCGAAGATTAACCTGGATCATCAAGATGAACCTTAAATGATACCTGAATGCATCCTTATCAGGGGGAACAGAGGGAGATTTCACAGACAAGTAAACACATACACTCGGAAAGGGAGGAGACTACAGAGGCAGATACAAACTAAGACCTGCTAGCAATAACCAGAATCTAGAAGAAATTTTAAAAAAAAGAATTAAAAACAAAAACAAAAACAAAAATTTCTGCCTAGAGGGTCTGGAGGGAGGATTATCATCACTAATATCTTGACTATAAAGATGTTATATTATGTAACAATACATATTATTATTTTACTTTTGGCTTCCAGAACTATGAAAAATACATTAGTTTTGTTTTGAACCACCCAGTTTGTGGTATTTTGTTATAGTAACCACAGGAAACTAATACAGCACTAATTCAGTTCACTATTTTAAAAAAATGATTTATTAAATCAAATAAATATTACTTTTAGTGTTAAGTTGGATCTTTGGGCAAAGCATCTTAAACAACAAAACTGTACTATAAACATGTAATTCTATACTGTACATTTTGGCTAATTATTGCGAATTTTTGTGATTTAATCACAGGACAACCTAAACAGGAACATCTATGAGTATAACCATGAAATGTTAGCCCAACTTTCTATTTGTGATTAAAGGAAAGAAATATGACAGGTTGAAGGTTATTTTCCTAAAAGTAAAAATATCCCCAAAATGTTATGTTTGCTTTCACTGCTTCAAATAAATGGGTACATGAGTTTGCCTCAAGGTTAAGTGTTTAATTTCCCACCAGAAACATCTCTATTTTTTATTTCTTCTTGTAGAAAAATAAAGTGAACAATTTTAGAAATTCAAAAATTATCCACCCCCAAAAAAAATTATGCAAAAAGAACAGGCACTGTCAGAGCAAGTCTGAAGATCTTACTCTTTAAGTTCCAAAATTAGGATTTCTAGTGTTTCTGAAATCCTTAATAACCAAAATATCTTCAACTATTTTCTAAATTAAATGTAAGCTCTCTGTAACTTAAAGGGGAAAAAAAAAGAAGAAGAAAAAGAAGAAAGTCATTGCATGAGATTTTGATCAATACAAAATTAATATTGCTGCTACAGTGAAACTCTGGAGTGGGTTCATAATAAAAAAACTTCAATACACCCTGTAAGTGCTGCCAAAATAAGCAGGAAGTTCCTTTTCGTTCGAGCAGTCAGATTTTTCTTCTGTCTGCAAACAGAGCAAAATTCAGGACATTTCACTACTGGAGAATCTCTAATGAGTGGTTAGTAAAATACCCACCTTTCTGACTGCCACTGGATATCAAAAAATTACTCACTTCTGACTCAGTAATTACCCACCAAAAATTTAGATCAAGTGGTCGTCACGTCACCCAAATTAGTACCTGACAAGGAATGCTTTTGGCAGGGCTGGCAGCTGAGAAACAGGAAGTGAGTTGCAAAACATTATTAAAACTTGAAAATAACAGCCTTAAAGGTGTGTGATCTACCATTCAAATACTCAAAAACTACCACAGAGAGAAACATCACGCCTGGGCAGAAGGGAGCCTGGGGAGGAGAGGAAGCAAAGGAAATGTCACTTAATTTTTGCTCACCCAAAGGGCCACACCAGTTCCCTGACAGACCATTATTATTATTATTATTACCAACGTATTTTCAAACGTGCCAAAGTCTTCTAACATACTTAGAAAGAGGGAGAAGTTCTGAATGTTTCCTTGCAATGGATTCTGAAAGCCAAAATGGTGCTTTGAAAGCCTCTTGCCAGAAGTTGGGTTGTATCTTAAGCCACATCCAGTCAAGGGTTCAAATTCCTTCATAGCCCAAGAAAGGATGGCAGGAGACTGACCTTAGAATCAGATCAGGCACCTCATATGAGGCAAATCAAAGGAGACATAGCATGGATCAAAGAACTCGACTTGTCTTTGTCTTCATGCTGGGGGTCATCTGGCAGTGACGCAGATCTCTCAGAAGAATTGAATTCCTTTCTTGATATTTGGACTTTAAATTAGTCTAACTGGGTCACTGAGATTCAACTTTTTTTATTTGAACAGGATTTGGGGTAGGATCATTGCAGTATTCACTCACAGCTCAATCTATACAGCTATAATTCAACTTAAGCATTACCCATATACATTTTAAAGTTGGGTTGTATCTTAAGCCAACTTCTGAGTTATATTGTCATTTATTTAGTTTTGTTGATCCATAAATAATGGTTGTGATCAAAAAACACTAACAGTATTCATTAAGAACTCCCCTGGCGCCTTAGAAGATATCAGTCAACTGATGTCTTGTTAGGATCAGAAGTTGCCAACGGCGGTCTGTGGACTAACTCCAGCCTAGACCATTTGCTTACGAAATGTTCATGGCTTCTTTTCCTGCCAGCGTCTACAGAACTAAAGAGTTGCAAAACACCGCAGTAAGTGAGTTGAGTAGCTTCAACAGAGAATTAGTGACCCATAAAGCAAAATAATTTTGACCATCTTACTCTTTATAAGAAAAAAACTATAATCATTGCACTGAAAAGATGGCATGAACCTTATGTGGATTGAAGTTAGTACCACAGATCTCTATATCACTATTGTCAAAGAATTCCTTAGCTATGTCTGAGGTCCTTCATAAGCAGGTCCCATATCCTACTCCACCAACACTTGTCATCCAGTGTTATTCAGTGTGGCATTCCTCAAACACACTGCTACAGTCATACTTGAATACTGTGGCTAGGCATCAGAGATGCATGCCCTAGTAAGATCTGGTTCCTGCCTCTAAGCCATTTGCCACCTAGCAGGAGCTCATTACTTAAAAAGCACAATGCCCGGAACGGAGTAGGTATCACTGTGTCCTTTATACGTAGTTGAAATGAATTGAGATAAATTAATATATATAAAAGAGAACTAAGTGTGCATTATGCTTTCATCCCAGCATCACCTCCAAAACAGACCGAAAGGTCTTTGCTTTTATTATAAACTTGTAGAAGAAATTCCCTGATAGATCTGAAAAGTTCACTTGATGGCCTTTTCTAGGTTCCAATCACATAGAAAAAATAATCTATATTTATGGAAGCATTTTTACCAAGTTACTCTTTCTTTTTCTTTTTTCAGGGATTAAACTCAGGGGCACTTGACCTAGCCACATCTGAACCCTATTTTGTGTTTTATTTTGAGACAGGGTCTCACGGAGGCTGGTGATCCTCCTGTCTTAGCCTCCCGACTGCGTTACTCTTTCTATAGGGACTTTGAAATGATTTTTTCTTGCATATATAGAGAGAAAAGAATATAGGTGTATAGGAATAGTATTTCAAGCATTAATAACTGCTTTATTTTGGCCATGGGTAATTATTTGTGCCATGTCATAGACTCCTTTATGATATTTCTTGATGTAGTATCACTATTGGTACTACATTTTTCTCCTGAGGTGACACTTGGAGGTCTACTTATGAAATTGTGTTTAAATGAAGACTAATTAATTGTAAAAGGACCTCTTGGCAAAGATTGCTCAAATTAAATAATAATTGCCAAATATCCTCTTCACTTTATGCTATATCGACTCAGCCTCCAAGATTCACCCAGCTCTTAACAAGTCCGTCCTGGCTGGTAATTACTCAGTAATCTCTTCCTTCAATGGTATAAGTTTCTCAGGATTTTTACAGCATTTTTTTTCTTAAAGGAAGAATAAAAAGATTTCTCCTTTGATTTCCATCTGGACATACATCGCTCAAGGACCAAAGGCATTTCAATGACTCCTCTGAAATATGCCAACACTTACTACACAAAAGAGATCATCAATGTTGATACTGTTATAACAAGTTAAGCTTCAAACTGGGATCCTAGACCCTTCTAGCAATGAGACCTGACTACTCTCAACCCATTGTGACTATTATGGAAAGTTCTTAAAATATGTGTTAACATTAGGTGGAAAGGAGGAAGGTGGTTTATGAAAATGTGTGTTTGATTTGGGTTTGTGCTCGGAGCAAAGTACTTGTTCTTAGAACAAGCATCATGCCCTCCATGGATCTTCACAAAGTCTGACCTTATTTGCACATAAAGCAGCTTACTTCCTCCAGGGCGAACTTGTGTGGGGTCCAGTGTGCTTGTCTCAGTGTGAGGGGCACTATGGTTTAGGAAGGTACACCATGATGGTTTTCTAAGCTCTTCAACATGATGGAAATATCATTGTACCCCACAAGTGTATAGTTATTCGCTGTCAATTTAAAAAAAAATCTAAAAAGACCTCATTAAAGCAGTTAATTTGTGCCTTAAATCAATGATTCTTGAGCAAAGGAAGGGTGAAGTGGGGGAGTCAGCAACACATACCCAGCTATCACCTGGGTATGAACTGATCTGTGTCCCCCCAAAACGAAGATGTTGAAACCTTAACTTCTGATGTGATGGTGCAAAGATGGGGGTCTTTGAGAGAAAATTAAGTTTAGACAAGGTCACGAGGGTGGAGTCCTCTTCATAGGATGGGTGGCCTTGAATAAGAGACATGAGAGGGCTTGTTCTCCACCCCCCTTCTCTCTGTCTTTTGCTCCCTCTCTCTGTTTTCTGTCTCTATTGTTCTCTGCCATTTGAGACTATGGCAGAAGACAGTCATCTGCTATCCAGGATGAAAGCCCTCACTAGAACCTGACCCTGCTGGCACCTCGACCTGAGACTTCCAGCCCCCAGAACAGTGGGAAAATAAACTGCTGTTGTTTGAAGCCTTACACCTATGTATTTTGTTATGGTAGTCCAAGCTAAGCAAGTCACCAGGTAACCAGAAGATTTTCAGGTGTTTTTGTTGTTGTTCTTGTTGTTGTTGTTAGAGGATGTGTCTGGAGAAGTGGCCTGAGTCTGCTGCCTTGATTAATACATGAACAGACTTGGAGTGGCTCTTCCTCTACTTATCGCCAAGATACAATCTGGCACAACAGTTTTGTTTGATAGACAGCATTGGCCTGTGCTTGTCAACTAGCCAACGTGAAATAACATTATTACTGTATAATGTCGAGTTAGGCTGCATAATATTTCCATTGTATGACACACATGATGAAGAGATTTCAGAGTTCTCCACTGTTTACATAATTAGCATTACATATTTGTAAAATTAAGGTACCACTATCACCGTTATTACCATATTTCCTTCCTGCCAGGGGGCTGATACTGATGTGTATGCACTTTGGAGAAGGATCAGAGGA
This sequence comes from Marmota marmota marmota, assembly GCF_001458135.2. Taxonomy (NCBI): domain Eukaryota; kingdom Metazoa; phylum Chordata; class Mammalia; order Rodentia; family Sciuridae; genus Marmota; species Marmota marmota. Next base: position 12,782,002 of record NW_025999977.1, read on the forward strand.
AACAACTCCATCTCCAAAGGCTCTCTGTGTCCCTGCCGTCCTCATACAAGGCACCTGAACCCCACTTCATCTCATGGCCTTGCCAAAAAAAATAAAATAAAATAACCAGGGCCATCTTGAAGAATGAGAGGAGAGGACAAGAGGGAACAGGCCTAAAAGACTAGGCTCCGAGTGTAGTTTATTGCTCTACTGCTGGTTTGAAAGGATTATGTAGCCATAGGCTATCTCCACATAGAAAGATGGTTCAGTGACATCCTTTGGTAAATAAGTAGCTATTCCTCCTCCCTCTAAACGTCACATTGAAGTAGGCTGTGTTTTCTGATTAATTCAGTTTGAATACCGCTGACTGTCTGTCACTGTAGTCATATGTCACTGGTGGCAGCTCAGAGAGTCTAACCTTCTCTAACATCAGTGCACACAATTCATTTTAAAATGTGGTCTAATAGTTACCGAATACCTGCAAGGTAAAGGGAAGATGGGATGCATTTTCCCCTCAAAATAGCCTGCAACCAAATTTATGAAAGCAAACTGTAGGCACAGTAGTTCTTTGCAACACAAAGGTTGTAAGTCACTTGGAAATGTCCCCAAAGAGTCGTCTTCGTCTTTTACCAGTGCCTGACCAGGCCCTTGGCATTCCGTTATGTGAGATGTGGCACCTCCTTTGGTTTTCCTTCATGTACAATTGGAGAAGAAGCAAAATACTGACACCCCTTGTCTTTGGAACATCTGATAGCACAACCTTAGGGTCTTGCTGCAGGAAGCAGTCACCAGCTAAAATCTGTCCAGTGCTTCTCCCCCTTTTTCACTTCAGGAAGGGAAGTGGCATGGTGGAGACCCTGGGATTTCGAGTCAGAAGTGGGTTGAAATCATAACTCTGTTATGAATCAGCTTTCTAACATAAGGCAGGTGTCTCAGCTTTCCCCATCCTCATCTCTTCTTCCACAGAATGTTAACGACAGCACCTCGTTACCCTGCTGTGGATGAGCGAATGAAACCAAGAGTGGAAACAACTAGGACCTTGTCCCTTGTTCTCTGAATACACATTGAAAAATACTGCTACTAAAAATGTGCATTGCTTTTATGCATGACCATGTGCAAAAGTGACAAGCTTTGACCTAATCTTGCCTCAGGCTTTGGCCTCCAACTCCAACAATAAATACACACGTCTCTGTTTACAACTCCATAAATAGGGACATGTGTTTCTGTTAACAATGCATGCTCTGGGCTGTCTCTGTGATCAATTATTTTATATCATTTTCAAATTGCCACATGTTTACATCTTTCCAAATAGCTGTCCCCTCAATGGATAGGGCCTGGCTGACTATGGCATGGTCAGAGGGGTTCCCTTCAACTTATCACATCTAGAAATGCCACAGACAGAAATGCTTCCAGGCTATTTGCTAAGAAAACTAGCATAAGCTGCTTATCAGAAAATATTACATTTCCCCTGAAAGGTGAACTGTTTTGTCAGTTGCTGGGGCTGTGTGAAATTCCTTCTTTGTCATGATAGGTCACTGCTCAGAAGCTAACAGTAGACTGCCATCTCCCTGGTGCATGCCAAGGCCCTGGGCGAAATCCTGAAAAGCTGGCCTTTGCTTTTAGGACAAGCAGGCTGTTGTTGGAATCCCAGCCCTATAAATGCAAGTGGTATTAGTGCTGTCAAGACTGTAATTTTTAAAGATGTATCGGTCAACATGCCTTGTTGATACCTTTACAAAGCTTGGTATCCTCCTGGCAGAATGATTTGGTAGAAATTCTCTTTGAAACACCTTGATTTAGGATTCGGGTTCTAAAATTTCAGCCTCCAAAAGAGTATATCACAAGAAATAGAAAATACCTGTTCTGTTAGGGACATGTGGCCTGGGGCAGGTCATTTCAAATCACTAAAACTCAGTTTCCACACCTCTAAAATGTAAATAAAAGTATTGTTTATCTCTTATGGTACGTATGGAACTCATGAGAAGGCATTGAAGTAAAGATTTTTGTTCACTGCAAAGGCCAAGACCAATGTAAGGCATGAAAATTACTTTATTATCATCAAGCATGGTATCAAGGTCCACATCATCATGGTGCCCAGGATTAATCACCACCACTTACTTAGCTTTGGGTGGGTTTTATGGTCAGTGTCTTAGGCCTGGCCAATCAGTGAACTTTTCCTATGCTAGGTAGATAATGACAAAGGAGGATTGGATTCTGCCTGGTTTATGGTCTGGACAATGCAAATTTGCATTTTGACTGTGGACCTGAGTGGATTTACTGTGCTTCATGAAGTTTTACAATGGTGTCCATTAAGTACAATAATATTAACAACAACAATAACAATGATAACTGAACACTCAAAGAGGTTCAATGGCTTGCTCTAGTACCTACCGCCAGCAAAAGATCAAGACTTAATTGGACCTAACTCTGCCTGGGTCCAAAGAGTGTAATCCAGAGGCATGGGACCTTGCTACCTCTGTAAACTGATAAATCTTCAGAGAAAGGTGAAGACCAGAAGTCATATAGCATCTTCCCTTAAACTCTGAAGAGTGAATAGAAGTGGTTTACAAGTGATGCTTGATGCTATTATGACAGCACCCACCCTGAGGTTGGGAGTAGCAGTGTGAAGAAATAGAGGAATCTTTTAGATCATGTTTCCCTTCCCTATCTTTTCATTTAAACTATTTCTCTTTTTGTTCACTCCCCCCACCCACATCAACCCCACTTCTTTCCTGTTCTCTCCCTCTTCTTACCTCTACCTTTCTTTCTGTCTCCCTCTTCTCCCCGCCCCCACTTTCCTCTCCATTGCTCTCTTTCTTTCTCTAGTAGAAATATTAATAAGAAAGAAGAATGAAAACTTTCAGTATCAGAACCATATTTGAATATGAGCTTTACCATCTCCTTGGTACCTAGCACTGTGCCTGACATTCACTATCAGAAAGGCCTTCTCCAACCAGGTATGTGTCCTAACAACTGGTACAAAAAGTAGCAAATTCCAATCACTCAGATTTTGTTATCTTCTAAACCTAAAGGTACTTGTCAAACTGATGTCTTTTCACTGAAATGCATGTTTTGACATCATGCTAGCTAAAGGAGGCAGCATTTTTTCTGGATTCCATGTCACTTGGTTATCAGTTCACAGATGTATCTTGCGTGGCCTCTATAGTTCTTTTCCATGGTTGGCCAGTGGCCAGGCTCAAGGCCTTTTGTGCTCTCAAGGATCTGCATACTCCAGCTTTCAACATTTCTCTGCTCTCTTTTCTCTAATTATTCCACCTGCTTTGCAGCCAGCCAGAGTGCAGGATTCCTGGGGAGTGGAGTCTAGGATGGTGGGAGCCGATCTGTTTGCTTTATGTGCAGTAACTGGTCTCTCGGATTCTAAACTCATGTCCTTTTCTGAACTGGTTACAAATCACTTCTGTCATCAGTCTCAGTGTCCGGTCTTAGGCAGGAATGAAAATCAACAGTGCTGAAAAGTGCTGCTATCTGGAGCCAGAAATAGCCCCCATGCTTCTAGTAAGGTACAGGAAATAGCCCCTGAGGCTCCCGTTGTCCCTCTTCATGGACATACTCTGAATTCTTTCCAACTGTTACTTCCTTTTCCTAAATGTAGGGACTATTTCCTGACTATGCAGAATCCTGAGCCATGTGTCTGCAAAGCACACCTGTGATTCAAAGTACCTCTGTCCTGAGAAAGATTGCTATAAAACCATTTTGAGAGTGTGGAAACACAGAGTGAAGGAAGAAACTGCTAGGGCATTTTCTTTTCTTTATTTTTGGCAAAATACAAGATGAATCACTTGACCTCACTATGAAGCAAGATATAGAAAGAATTTTGTTTCCTTGATAATTACCCATAGCTTGAATAATCAGAAGGCCAAGATTTAACCTCTCTGAGCTGTGCTGGTTTTGGTGCACCCTGAACAAATAAATATAATCTATAGTTCTTAGAGCTTACATTTTTCCAAAATTGTCTACCTCTTAGATCTACCATTATTCTTATTATTCTGAAGAGTACATAATATTTGTGTTTCAAACAATAATGATGATATGCATTTTTGAATTGAAGGATGCCTCCATAACCTGCTGTATCTATTTGTGCTCACTCGTCTGTAAATATACTTTAAAAACTGTAAAGCACCATGCAAATATTCACTGCACATGGTATGTATATTTTTTATTTTTCTGCATAATGACAATGATAATAAAAGGATTCTTGCTTGCCTGCTAGCCACAGCAATACTACTGCACCAAAGTCACACCCCAGCAAGGTTCATTGCTTCCTTGTGAATTTGCAGACTAGACCTGATGAACCCTTTTCAATCTGACAGACGTCACAACCCATTCACCCGAGTTGCCATATGTGGCTCCAGCTAAGAGTATCACCACACAATCATACATTTTTACAATGGGTCTATAAAACAACCATTATAATAAATGTCTGCTTAATTAATACATTAGGACATAAAGCAATTTATTATGCTCTTATTTGCTATCATTCTCCCTGCTCAAATTTAATAATGCAAAAAGGTTTCTCTGATGCCAACCCCTGGAAATAATAAAAATACATTCATCATGGATATTGAATGCAGACACGCCTGGCAGTAGTGCTGGCAAAGAGAAGGCAGTCAAATGTGGAAAGGGAAACTCGGGGATGTTTTGCACAAGCTTGGCTAGAATCAGATCTCTAGGAGAGAGGGAAGGAGCCTAGTACAATGCTTGGCATAGCAGCGAGGAAGGTGCCCAGAATAACTATTATTACAATATGCAACAAAAGGGGGAGGGAGACAGGGAGTTGGGGTGAAAAGCTTTCAAGTCAGTTAAATTCATGAGGGCTATGGAGGCTCAAATTGAAATTATCTCACTCTGTGCTGATAAATAAAGTAGCTCTGGTACCTAAATCATGACACTAACTATACGTTTCGATTTTTTTAAGTAGTGATTAGGTGGATACTCTGGGGAACCTACCAGCCTTCGCAGAGATAACAGACTCAACTTAATATCAACTTAAAAAGAGACTTGAATTCTAACCAATCTCATGTAATGAATTGAAATTCTATAGCTTTCAGAGGGGGGGGAAGATAAAAAAGCGACACGGCTCCATTCTCTAACTTGCTGTCAGGAAATATAATTTGTGCTCTCGGTGATTCACCTAGCTCATATGCAGCATGCAAATTTATTTCCCTAATAATCAGACCTGGAGATTGCCCAAGAGGATTAATAGCATCATTCCTTATGACCGCCAGGATATTATGCACCTCTGACATGGAAAAATTGTGTTAGTTCTACAGAGAAAACGCAAGGATATTTGTCCTGCTAGACAATATAATAGGCTGGTGCATCATCAGATTACAATGTCATTTCAAAAACCTTGAATACAAATAATGTACAGTGGGGGAAATGTTGGAACAACCTCCCTTAATTCAGTAGCCTTGAATTCACACGTATTTTTGTATGTGCTATGCAGTATATGCACAGTTTTATTTTTTAATTAAAGCTTTCCAACATTGCATGCAAAAAGGAAAGGGTATTATATATTCCATGAGATCTTGTCATTGTTTCTTGGAAAATGGATGAAAAAAGACACAGGGAAAGGGCTCTTTCTGTGGCTTTGGTTATTTTTATCCCACCGTATACCACCCATGACAGTGCTAGGAAGCAGAACTTTTGTAGGTGTACCCTGAGTGTCTGGGGTCTATATGTGGGCTGTGCTTGTTGATATGTACAGTGTTTTAGGTATGTAAGAACTGAAACTCCACTCACATCTTCTTTAATCACATACAGAGTCATTTGGACCTTCGATTGCTCAGTATTTGATACTCAAGGTAAAACCATATCTTTCACAATCGTTGTTTTGGACTATATTTTATTTTATTTCTTTATCTTTTACAATGAATCGGTCAGAAATTTTCCAGAACAGTAATGTCTCCAGCTGTACTTTAGACCAAAGAACGCTGCCTTGAGACAAGACCAAATTTCATTATTATGCGCATGGGAGCAATAAGATTAGCTCCTACTGCTGCCCCTAAGGTGGAGCAGCAGGAAGAACCAATGAGATGATGCTAATGTGCATGTTAATAGTATTCTGCTAGAAGAAGTTGGGATAATTAAACATGTACCGTCTCTTTAAGACAGAGCTGCACACATTTTCTTCGGATGGGTGTTTACAAGAATTCCAATTTCAGGTCATAGCCATTTCTGAGATTGCTTAAGAAAGAGATGGGAATAACTTATCTTATTCATGTATTCAAGGAACCTTATAAAATGTGCAAAACATAACAGTTTTAAGGGGCAAACATGCATCTTATCTTGACAGAGCTGCTTTATTATGTGTACTGTTGTATACTGACCTAATATATGGAGCATTTTTAGCTAATATACCTTGCAGGAAACCAGCCTTTAATGTGATGGATTTTATGGTATCTCATTAGGGTGTGTTTATATAACCTGATACTAAACACGTTTTCAGATTCATGTTCCTTATTAAAATTGTGAGCCACATTGATTTTTAGTTGGAATAGCAACGGAGTCATTTTTACCATTAAGAAGGGTAGCTCTGGAGTTACTCCCAGAGCACAACTATTCTCTGTACAAACTTGAGAATGACCGCCTTTATACCTTCCATTAGCGTGGTCATGACGGGATGGCTCACTGTCCCCTGATTAAATATTTAGAGCCCCCACTAAGTTATTATCCATAGCACCAGAATTTTTAATTTCAAGTTTTTCTCCTTTTTTCCCCCCTGGAATGAAAAAAAAAATCTTTCATTTTCCTATTTTTCCATCAGCATTTTTTATTTTAAGGGTTAGCTCCAATTAATATTGATAGATTGGCACTGAAGAGACATATATCTACACATCAGATTTCCCAAGGTTTTTATAACTAATACTAACAGCAAAAGCAGTGTTTGCATGAAAGTGGCAAATTTTTAAAAAGAAAGAGAAAAAGAAAAAAAATTAACATTACAAGTTGTGTTAAACAAAATAATGACTTTCATATGGTGAAGTCTCCCTTTTTGTAAACTGATCCTGTGAGGTAACTCAGAAGTCAGCCCTAAATAGTGTCCCAGGGTATTTTCGGTGGAGTCAGGGGAAATAATGACCTAGAGGTACTGTAAATAGTTTAAATTATTGGAAGGTCTTTCTAAGAAATGTAATGTGAGAAGGGAGAGGAATGTTTTTTCTCTATTGTAGAGTGAGAGCCCTTTGGAGGTGATCCAAATTCAGAATGCAAATATTTAGAGGAAAGGACTATCTTTTACAAAAAGCAAATACTGTACTTTTTCTACTTGTTACTGCAAAGCTAGTGAACACGATCCAACCAGGAAGAAAAACGAGCAGGCAAACAGGAGCACAAGCACATTTATTTTATTTTTTGCATTTTAAACTAGTCACAAACCCTAAATAGGGAGCAGAAGAGAGAGATCTTGAACAGCAACGCACAGCAAACCCATAATGTGAACATTTATTGTGACTCATGTTGCTTCCTTTTAACTGAATTTGCAACTTTAACTCTAATCCTGAGTTGTAGTCCTCAAGTCTCAAGTAATCACTTTATCTGGTTTAAGAAATTTTAAGGCTGAACTTGTCCTTAGGATAAGAAACAGTTTCCCTTTATTTTGCTCCAGCACATTATCCATTATTAAACATTAAAGTTGTGTCAATTACTTTCATATTTTATTATTATCCCAGTTATTCTACCAGCGAATCAAGTCTTCTTTACAAACATGTCTGTGAATTGATGTACAGAATAGAATTTTGTGTGTTTTTTGTTTGTTTTGTTTTGTTTCCTCTAGTTAACCCTAGTGATTAGTTAGTTATCTCATTCACTCTACCTCCTCACTACCCATTATGATTATCCCTTAAAAAAAAAAAAAGATAACTTATTTACTTTAACCAATGTGAGACTGAGCTTGCAAAGTTCCTCTGGCCGAATGTAAGAGCCAGGTTAACTCAGGCACTTGTTTTAAATGGAGATGAACTGAGCTACCGTGAGAACAACTCTGTTGCTAGTATTAACAGCTTCACAGTTATTCGGCTTGAGGTGTAATTATTTTACCATTATTACATGCAAGGCTTTTAACAAAACAGTCGTTCCCTCCATTTAAGCAGAGAGTTTTATAATTTATTACATCTCTTTGGTCATCAACACACTATACAAACAGTTGGCCACCGGTGACCAATTACATTAAGGTTAAGCAACATAACTTTAAATTAGAAATAAGCTAATGTATCTTCATCAAGGGCCTGCTGTGTTTTCACTGCTGTTTATGAGATGATACTAAATGTGGATATAGAGCACGCTCACTGGGACCAATTCCTTTCGGCCTGAAAATGGGAAAGTCTCGAGTGTACCCAGGTCCAGAGCTAATTAATGGGATAACATCTGCTTTAAGCATTCAGCTGGAGTAATTTCTATCAACTTCCCAGCCAAGGTGCAGGAGAAACTGTCAGAGAACTAAGTATCTATCATGAGCCATATTAATCTGTGACAGAACTGCGAAAGGCACACTCTGGTCTGGGTTTTCTATTCACCTGGGGTGTTGCTATGGCCAAAGCCACTTTCTTTTCCTCCATTCTTTCTTCAGTGCCTGATAATCGGAAGGGATACCTGAAGAAATAACCCATTGCATCCACATAGACCAGGAAACTGTTCATGTGTTCAAAAATCCACTGTAAAGAGATAAAAGACGAGAATAAAACAGCTGTGTTCTTTCTGAAACAATCAGGTTTAGCCACAAAGACATTTATGTTGTTTTATCGTATTACTTAAAAACGCAGCAGGATTTTCTAAAGAGAAATACTGGTACTGTAAAACAAGCTTCAGAAGGGATAAGCCCACTTATTTTGTGTTATTTTATGTTATCAGCCCTAGTACAACATGATTCCAGCTTTAGTGGTGACTAAATAAAGGTACCTCTGTCCCGAGTGGTCATTTGCATAAATTCAACCTGAATGGAAGGGGGAGAAGTGATTCTCTGACAACTTAAGTGATGTTTATAGAAGCAGCAAGAGTAATTCCTTTAGCACAGGTTTCCCACCAATTCTAATTCTTTTCTGGTGTACTTATTTTTTTTGTTGCTTTTTTATTGATTTATTTTGTGGAGAAGCGGGAGAAAGAGTTAATTTTAATTAAGAGTTCAGAGGGATGTATTTCTACTGTGTGTGCCCTTTTGGAGTGAGCCCCTGAATTAGGATGCTTCCTGTACAGTCTTACAATCAGGCAAACAGCACCAAGCTTTATGATCCCAGCGATCAATAGAAAGAGAGAAAAGCATATACACTGTTTTTAGTGGTTGGGCTGATGTCATTTCTTAAATAATCGTGGAACCAATAAATGGCATACATAAAATACGCTCCCAAGGAAAAAAATTACAATAATGACCATTTACCTTTACCTGAAATTTTTTTGGGGGGGGGCGGTTAAAAGCCAAATGTCAACTCACAATGATTACGGGGAAGTGTGTGGTCTAAAATTCTCCAGCCTCTGGAAGAGGGTGTTGCTCAGGGTTATTTATGCAGATGAAACTGAGAAGAGAAGCAGGGTATTTTTTAAAGAATCTTAACACTTATTCCATAGAGGAAGAAAAAAGACAGCATTTTCTTTAGATAGTCAATAATCCCATGAGATCTTTAATATTGCTAAATTAAAATTGTGACTGTCCCCAACTTATATATTTATGGAATAATCTTGTAGTCAACTAATAAGTTGTGTTGGTTAATTGCCAACTCATTTTGCATATAGTTAAGTTGTGCATAAAAAAAATACGCATGATGAAACATGTAGTATTTTATAACCCAGAGCAACTAACATGCTCATACCTAATGCATGCACACACACTGTAACCCAGGACAAATTGCTCCTGTTAGTTACTACCACAGGCTGGCAGGCCAGAAAATACATTTGGTGCCTAATATGCATAAGCACAGAAATATGGTCAGGCTCATTACTGTAATAAAGCTGTGATTTGCCAGCAGGATCAGTAGAAACACACTTGAAGCAGTCTGTCCCTTCCACTAGCTCATGTGCCATAAAGCAATAAGGTTGTAACAAGGGTGAATCCTCAATTCAGTTGGGCTACCTTGTCTGGGTTATTTGAACCCTGATTTGCCTTAAGGGGCCCATTTGCTCGTCCTAATGTGTACACAGTGATAATGTAGCCATTTACGCAATAAGGGAGGTCTGCAAAACAGTAGTTTGCTCTGTAATAACGTGGGGTAGCAAGAGTATGCAGAACTGGCAACTGTTGGTCCAATTATATAATTCCGTGGAGGCATCTGCAAATCAGAGAGGTGGCTTTTAATGTGCTTCAGAGTGAATAGAGTACTGGACAAGAAAAGGGCCAAATGGATTTCTTTTTAATACTTCGGGTGAAATTAGAATGAGGTTGATGAAGAAAATGCTTTGAGTTCTCCACTTGAAGTTCCCATATTATAAAAAAGACTAAATGATTATGGAATTTACATTGAGTAGAGGCAGGTTAAGGTGATAGTCCCCTAGTTGGAAGGAAAGGCATTTAGGGTTCATTTCTCTTTGGGAGGAGACATTCAATCCAAGTACAAGGTGTGCCTGGCAGAAACTCTGACAATAACACGCGACATATTTTACTCCTATTTCTTTTAAAAAATTTCCCTTTTATTTTCCTCTTTTTCTTTTGCCAGCCTTTAATGGAAGCTGGTTTTGCATTTCTGCCTACCTATGTAAATAGGCTGAAAAGCTAGTGGTGGAGTACAAGAAAAAAAAATAACTAAATTAATTATCTGTTAAACACATTCTTTCCCAAGGTTTAGGAGACCATTGACTGGTTGACCAGAAAAAAAAAAAATCCAAAAACTTGCATGTTCTCTGAAACTTGCATGTTTGTATGTTCTCTTTCTAATCTGGTTTACAATACTTTCCTATGATAAATATCCAGAGTACCAAGAGGTATTGCCACTCTAAACAATGTCAATTAATTGCTTCTTAGAATACTGGGTTGAGAAAGATTCTGAGATCGCAGGTAGTTTCTATATGCACAAAAAAAAGAATGGCAGCTGCGTTGCATTCCAGCTCTCTCAATATCCCAGTTCCAGATTCAGGCAATTCCATTCAGGATCCTTCTCCATGGAACACTCATAGAACTTCTTCATCCTGTTGTGCTAAGAATTTTTGGTTAAGATGCAGAAAGAATCTCAGTATATCACATACCTTATATATTACGTGGATTTAAAACATGTTATTAAATACTAATAAATCTTCTCTCATACACCTTCACATGGTAAATAGAGTACATTTTAAAAGTTTTAAATTTATGTTGATTCTTAATGGGAAACGGGTATGCCATGAAATTAAAAAAAAAAGATGCATGGATAGTTAGCAAAGAAGAGAGCACATCCAGATTGTCCTACTGGAAAAAATGGAAAAGACGACAGGATGGTCAGCAGGATGCTCAGTATTTGCATTCTGCTGTCATTAACTCCCACTGGCCTTCTCTGGTGTCTTCGATACCAGAATTGCTATCATAGGTTGATGTATCATCTCCAGGATTCCCCAGGTTGAAGGCAACCAAGCTACTAGGCAGGGGTCACATACTAAATCAATAACCCTACTCCCTATTATCAAATCAGATAATAACTTCCAAAGAGAGGATAGAAATCTAAGAGATCTGTAGGATTTTCTTTTAAAATGTCATTTTAAAGAGATGCTATAAATTGAGTAGGACCACAACAGCAAAGAACTGCCCAGGAAAAGGCCCTCCAAACAGAGCTGACCATCCCACCCTGGTGCACTGGGACCTATTGCCTAAAACACAGACACAGCAGGAGTAGATATTTGAGAGTCGCAGATTCAGTGACTTAGTATAGGAGATCTTTACCCCACATTTTTATTCCTGTTATCATGAGTGGTTTTAAAAAATATGACTTGTAACCTATATCAGAAGAAACAGAACTATAGCTGGCATTTTTTCCCATTTATATAGCTTCAAGAGCTTTGTCACATTTCTGAGATTTCAGCATTCTTTCCCAGGTGGGCAATTTCTTTTATTGAAAAAAATTATTTTTATTGGTGCTTTATCATTATACATAATGTAAGATTTGCTAGGCAATATTTTTATATGCACATAATATAATTTAATCAATCTCATCTCCCAGTACTTTCCCTTTCCCTCCTCTCTTTCCTCCCAGTGATCATCTTGCTCTAATCCACTGATGACTCTTCTATTATTGTTACTATTATTTTAATTGGTGCATTACAATTATACCCATTATATGTGTGGGTATAATTGTAGTGGTGTATTCACACATGAACATAGCCTAATTTGGAACTTTCAATATCTGTGAAATCTACTCAGCTGCCCTCTACCACCACCACCACCAATGCTCTGCTTAGAAACAGAGCCTCTGCCCTTGAAGGGTTTACACGTTCATGGAGGTGGAAAGATGAAACAGAACAAAGAGAATACCCACCAATATTCAATATTATAAATATCTCAGTAGAAGAGCAAAACAAATAGCTTACATCTTCCCATGCCTGAGGTCCAAAGGGAGAGGTGGGCAGTCAGATACAGGCCTTAGAGGTGTTCATAAAGTTGCTTACAGCTAGCTGCTCCTGCCGTCACCTTCAGGATGCAGACTGTACCTTATCCTGGGAGGAAAATCTCCTCCAGTCAAAGCGTAAACACCAGTCCGAGGCCATCATTTGTGACCACTTTGATCATTGATGTACTCTTTTCCAGATTGGTCCCTTTAAACTTGAGGTTTCCAGGGGAAACAGAAACAGCTATTGATGTTTAGTTTAAAGGCATTTCTGTACTTTGGCTTTTCTTGTCTCTTTTTCTCCATGTCCTGCTTTCTTCCCACCCTCACTGCAGCCTCCCTGAGGTCTCCCTGGATCTGATCTGCTGACCTGGGTGCTGAGGCTGGATTTGAATCTTCTAAAAGGTCCTTAACATGCCAGAGTTAACAGGCCTGCCTGGGCCTGCTGCCATCTCCAAGCTGCCACCAACTCCCCTGATTGTTTGGCAATAAAAATCAGCTATAAAAGTGTGAAAAATACCAGAGATCCAAATGGGAGAGAGGGGAATGGCTCTTACACCCTTTTACTGGACATCTGATTTATTTTTTAAATGGAAAAGCCACTTTTATAGCTACTGTAGTTCAATTATCTCTAATTTTACACATTTTATGCAAATTCTCAGCATCTTAATTGCAAATGAGAAGGAAACTTATATTTTAAAGCAGAACAACAAGGTATAGTTTCGTCTTTTCTTTTCAATTTTTAATTCCTATGCTTGGTTCAGCACCATTAAACTTTTAAAACTCTTTTTACACAGTTGTTTAAAATTATGTGTAATTTAAAGCACACTCACATGTTCACAAACACCCATAGCCTTAAACAAGTAGCTAATTTTACTCCCAAACTTCACTCTCCCTTTTGGAAAGATACTTTGATGTTCTCCTACACGATTTCTAAGACCCCAAGGGAATACACTCAAAAGCTTTCACAAAATGCTTGGTGTCATATCTTACGTATCAAGCATGTTGGAATGGATTCTAAGCACTAAGAAACCCAGTGCTAAGATTTCTAGCCTGCCGTATGCTGGTACATGTTAGACCGTCAATCCCCAGTGTGGGCTGGAGACATAGAGGCAGATTATAATCTACATACAGTGTTTGCCCATTTCCATAGTGTAAGTGTTCCTACCACGGATGATTCCAAACTATCAGCATTATATCACTACACATGAAGGTGGAAAGAGGTGTGCTCAGTTGGCTTTTGTGAGCTGAGTTCCTTTGGAGCCAGTATTAGCACATGGCTACTTCCAGAAATCTACATGTGCATTGAGAATAAGTAACTTTTTAATTTTTTTTATTGTAGTTGTAAAAATCATGAATACTCTCTGGTGTGGATTAAAGCTCAATTTTGATAAGGGCTAGGTTTCTACAATGAAAGGGACAGAGGAAGCACAGAGAATGGTACGGTTAATAAACCCTGGGAGGAAGGAGGAGGGCCCAGCAGAGACCTCAAAGTCTGTGATGACATCAAGTGAGCTCCAAACTAGCATCTCCCTCTCCCCTGGTTAAAAGCAATATCATGCTGTCACCTTCCTTAATACTCCACAAAATTGGTACCAAGATTCTTTCTAGATCTAGATCCTTCCTTTTCTTCCCAATCATATTTTATTCTATCACATCGAGCAAAGGGAACATAATCACTTGCATCCAACAAAAATCTAGACTCCGCTGTAAACCGAATCAAATGAGAGGAGAAAGGAAGCCCCTGCATGTGTAGCACCTCTCATTAGGCCCTCCGCCTACCAATAATGAGGTTCGCTCCTACAAATGTTGGACTCTGGGCAGCTGGTCCAGTACTTAATTCACATAAAGGAAAATAAATAGTACATAGGAGCTCCTGACTTTTACATCCTCCCTTTCCTCCTTTCCCTTTGTGACTTCATGCTGGTTTGCAATTTGTGTTTTCACCACTGTAGTTAATTCTAAGACACAGTCGATCAACTCATAGCTTCCTCAGTAATGGAAGTGCCTCTAAATAAAATTGCATAAAGCTCAACACTTGGATGCAGAGAATTCCTACCAGTCTTTTCATCTTGTATTTAGTTGGCTACCTTTCACTGAAGTTACATTTGTAGCATAATTAATGAAATAAGTTTTTCTTCTGACTTGCCTAAATAAAGCTGCCAGGTGACTTGGAAACTATCTGAACCTTTATGAGGAAGTATTGTTCCTAAGGGTCTGAGACCCTCCTACATAACCCCTGGCAGACAGCTGAACTATTATACCTGGAGTATGTGACTGAGGCCTGACAGGCTGAAAAATGCACATGCCTCGTAATGCATGTCAACAATTTTACTATCTGGTACAAATGGAAACTTGCTAAATTTATTCCCTAAAATGCTTTTTATGCTTTTCTTGGTTCTGGCTTAGTGGTAATGTATTTAAATGTCTGGGAGAAATATTCAAAAGAATGAAACACATAACTTTAGTTGAGATGCCTACATTTCAAACCAAATACTGGCAGATCAGTGAGTATCTGGGTTAATACTATCCTTATTTGATTAGGATAATCCAGGAAGACACTGACTCATCCCTTCAGATCCTGCCTTTTAACCAATCAATATTTTTAGGGTTGTGGTTTTCAGAAGGCAGGTGATAATTTTGGAGATAACATCTCAAGGTGCTGCTGACATTGAGATGCATATTTAATATGTTCCTGGAGTGACAGAGCACAGCAATGTTGGAATCTTCCCTTAGAAATACACATGCACGCACACCCACACACATAATGCCACTAACCTTTGAATTCCTGAAGCCCCAGTATAGATTTAACAAACTGGATCTTAGGAATGTTGGTGAACATTTGAAACACTTAAGGGGTAGGGAGCGAACACCCTTCCCTTAGAGGATATTGTCTCTTTCACATAGAGAAACCCCTGGGAAGAAAAGAGAACAAGAGTCTCTGCACCCTAAGATCAATAGTGGGACAGGAGGAAGGAGAGGTAACGCTGGCCAGAGCACAGGACTGGCCATTCACTCACATCAGTATGTGTTACCATCTACACAGAGTGTCATTCTGCATGAGACCTGGGAAGGAGGGGGGGAAAGCAAGGCAAAAGCATTCCACTTGGATTTTTTTAAATGTCATTAAAATATATCTATTTTAATTTCATACAGCTAAAATTATCTGCTTGTTTTGTATTAATTTTGCCTTGACTGAAATTAGTTGTCAGACCTCTGTTTATAGCCTAATTACCTTTTTCCTGAAAAAAAAGGAGGTAAAAGAAATAACAATAAATTTGTAACACAAAAGCTACAAGTTTGTGTATTAGTATAAATTAGAGATGGTTCTAGGAACCCTGTTTGAAAATAATTAAACAAATCTAAGAGATTCTTCGTTCTCGGAAGACTAAGATTTTACTAGTTCTGCTTTTGTAGTGGAGTGCAATGATTATTTCTCATGGACACAGACACAGGAGTGTGCTGTGTGGCTGCAGTTGGTGTCATCTATTGTATTTAGCTGTCTTATCCAGCCAGATGGATAATCAAATGTTTACACTCAGGATCACAGGTTTGCAAAGTGTTCTATTCCTGGCCAAATGGCAAATATTTTTTGTTATTTGTGGCCCACAGAGTCTCCATCACATATATTCAACTTTTCCATCATAGTGCAAAAACAACTATGGGCAATATGTAAATAAATGAGTATAACTGTTTCAATAAATCTTTATTTACAAAATCAGGAAGTGGACTACATTTTGGTTCATATGCCCTAGATTGCCAACCTCTGCCCAAGGCAATTCAACAAATGGAGTGTGGAAAGACATAAAGGTATACACAGTACAGCAGAGAGTCAGTGTTCAAAAATATATTTTGAATACAAAATAGTATCAATTAAACTAAAACTACAGACACATATACACATGTACTTTAAACGTACAAATATGGAGTTATCTCTAAATCAGAATCAATTTCTTCAAAAATTTGTTTTTGTTTCATGGATGTTTTGGAATTAACAAACAAAAGTAGCAAATGAACTTTAAGGGGATGTAGAGGAAAGACAACCAAATGCAGTTTATCAAAGCTATTTTAAAAAAAAGAAAGAAATTCTGCCCAACCAGTTGGCTACAGACAATGCCACTGAATTACATAATATTACATAATAACTAGGTTTACAATTATGCACTTTGTAAGTATATATCCAACATAAGGGTATGTTGCAGAAAGTGTTGGTCAAGTAAGAGATATGGCAAATGTATTTTTTAAATTCTTTTTATTGTAGTTGTAGATAGACAGCATGCTTTCATTTGATTTGTTTATTTTTACGGAATGCTAAGGATAGAATGTATTTTTTTAAAGATAGGTATCCAAACAAATAGCTTTAAAGTAATCCTCTCTCTTGAAAGGATGACCTTCCGTTATCTTATAAATGAGTCCCAGATTTGGGAAGCAAAGTTCTAGGGCTCAGTCCTAGTCCAGCTTCTTACCCTATAGCCAGTATTTCCTTCTCCATATTACAGGGCTGGACCCAAAGATCCATGATATTCAAAGCTGACACTGAAATTCAATTACTCCATTGCTAGCTTCAACCATTTTTAGTTAGGGGACCCCTGACTTTTTACTTAAGTGTGAAATGTTGAGTTGCCTTCTTTTTCCTTCTACTAAGCAAGTTTCTACCCTACTCAACACAGATCCTCTCACAGCAAGAATCTCATCTTAAATGTTAATTTGCCTCCTCTCCCTACAGGTAGCCGGGGACAGGGTACACAGACAGGACAGCAGCCACAAGGGCATCTCTCCAGGCCAAGCCTGCAAAGTCCTGCACGCTCCTCAGCTGGAGGGGCTTTCCCTGCTCAGTATCTGGACCATTGCCAAGCAGTTCTGTCCAGCTGTAAGCCTGATTTTATATAGTTATTTTCACTTATTTTTTATTTTGCAAAATGTAAACGAAACTGTTTAGCTAGGAAATCACGTCCCTTGAAAGTGATTATAACCTAATTTGACATGCAGTATTTGTACACTTATTCTGGAGTTATGATGCATTTACTGTGTTTACATAAATAGAGATTTCAGTATAATTACTACAAAATAATGTAAAGAGTCGATCAGATGAAATTCGCCAAAATCTCATTTGGGTGATTTTTTTTTTAACTTGAACGTAAAATTTCTTTGGAAATGAAATGGGTCCATTTCTAAAATGTTCTCTAAATGTCTCACAAAAACATCCTTTTTCTTCATCCATTTCTGATTGATCATTAATTGATACTGTCAAAATATTGGCAGTATACCTCACATGTGCCAGATACCAACAGAGAAAGCCTAGGCATGGCCTTTAATGGTGGTACATATTACAAGTCCAGACAGGCTTCATGGAAACTTCATGACACCCAGGGAGTCTTCATCTGCCTTGATCTTGTCTGATAATTTTGGATAACACTGTGTTTCCTTCATGAAAAAAAAAAAAAATGGAAAGGAAGAAAGGTACAAAATGATTGGCATAGAAGAAATTTCAGAGAGAAGCAACCATAATGAATTTCTGGAGAAAGAGCTACAAACATCTTTAAAGTGCTGCCCAGTTTCTATCTGAGTGGCAAAGAAAGGACTTTCCCACAATTGAAGTACGTTACTAAAACTAGGAAGGAACAATCACATAAAGAAGGACTGGGGGCTGGGAGTGTGGCTCAAGCGGTAACGTGCTCACCTGGCATGCTCTGAGCGCTGGGTTGGATCCTCAGCACCACATAAAATAAAATAAAGATGTTGTGTTCACCGAAAATTGAAAAATAAATATTAAAAAAAAAATTAGGGAAAAGGCCTGCAAGCTGCGCGAACAGTGAAAAGAGGGCTGGCACAATGTCCACAAAGGCCAGTGTTTCAGAGAGGCAAAGATGTAACCACATGTTTGTCCTTGACCTACACCATGCTATCCTATCACGTGCATCGGGTGCTGGATGCTCAGGTGAACCAGGGGGAGAAAAACCTTTCATTTCTCCGTGGAGTGTTATTCTTCCATCGCACGTTGAAAACTGTCCCTCAAATACCTGGGTTCTTCTCTTTGTGGTATTTTCTAAAAGACAAATGAAATGTAGACATAATTATAACATAATGTCCTGGGGGCGGGGCGGGGGGGGACTTCTTTGTTTTTCCATTTAGAATGAGTTCTATACACTTCTTACCCCAAAATGATCAGAAAAAGAGATGGAAATTTCCAACTGGAATTATTTTAAGCCCTTAGTCTTGTTTTTAAAAAGTCAGTTTTCAACTTAGGGTACATGATTGTTGTTCAATATTTAAACATCTTTCAATAAAATTTAATTCAATGCCTCAGAGAAATTTTGTTAGTGAACACTAACTAAATCATCTAGCATGACCAATGGCTCATGAGTTCAGATAGTTTATCTCAAAAGAAAGATAGAAATATTTGGCAACGATGTTCCAAAGAACTAAGATATATTGTTTATTATAATGAGCATGGTATTAGGTAGCTACTTGTTCAACTATTTATTTCAAAACTATTTTCTATGATGAAATTATTCTTAAATCATCAATTAGGAAACCTTTAAAACAATACCCCACACCTGATGAACTGTGCACACCCTCCTTGATCTCAGGCCCAGGTTGTGTTTTGTTCTGCTGCCACAGATGCAGCACAGGGTTCTCACGATGAAGAACCATATGCATGTGCTTTGGATCCCAGTTCTGCTCCTTAGTACCACTGTTCTTTGACTCGTTGTCCAAACTCTCTGCACTTTAGCTTCTCTTTCTGTAAATCCCATTTTGTTATTCCCATTTCTGGGAGGATTGAATTAAGTTATGCACAGAGAGCTCTTAGGATCCTTCCTGTCACTTGATAAGAGCACAGGGAGTGTCTGCTAGCTGTGTTGGAGCAGCAGTGATCACCTGAACTTGGATGGCATTTACACATTCTCACCACTATCTTTTCCTTTTTCAGCCTCTTCCCTAAATTCTAAGACTTTGTGAAAATTTATGAATGGCAATGGAAGCCCCAATTAATAACTAAGTATCCCAATAGCACACTACATTTTTGTCTTCTATTAGAGTAGTAAATTGTGAAGTGACTGTTGACTATTTTATTTGCCTAGTTGACGTTCCTCATGGGAAACGCTATACCTTAGGAATGACACTTAACTACCAACAGATATGGCCATCACTGATTTTATAAACAGATCCTTTTCATTGTCTACGCACTGTCTTTGGCTTACATTCCCTTCTAACTGACCCTACTTACTCAACCACCCAGGTTACGGAAGACGAGCTCCTAAAGAGTACACGTCCAAGGTTCCCCTTTCCTCCCTTCCACTAGTCAGTGCTTATTAAATTCCTACACTAAGTTGACTTATTTTTGACACGAGTTCTTTGTTTTTAATAATCATCTTAGGAAGGAGATGATTTCTCTTGCTGCATCTGTAGCATTTTCACAGTGTTACATCAAAACCAACTTGATATAGTCTCAAGAGGATAACAGGAAATTCCTGAGGAGAGTCTTCTCAAAGGCAGGGGAGTCTTTTAGAGTGCCACATGCCCCAATTTTAAGGCAATTGCCCCAGTTTTCACATGCGTCTCCCCTGTGTTCCCAGGAACGGATCTAATGTTCTCTTCCTCTGGGTCCCTATTGATTGCCTGATTTGTGATAATGCTGCTTGAAAAATGATGAAAAAATGGGGTAGAATTGGAATCATCCAAATTAAAAACATGTTGGATAAAAATCACAGGGAAAAATGGACATTCTATGAAGCCTTCCTAAGGGTTGTTTAGTATTCTGCAAAATATTGGTTGGTTATTTCACATCTCTATTGTCTTTTCTTAAAAATTTTAAATCAGGAAACTTAATTTTAAACAAATAAAATACCTAGAAAATGGAATCCCTTATGCTTTCAACTGGTCTGATATGGGGAAGGTGTTATTTTGTACTAATGTTCTTTTCACACTAAAAAAAAAATTATCAATTCCTGAATGTCTGTGTTTTGTCATCTTATTAAAATATCAAAAAAATAATTTATTTCACATTCTCTTCCATCCAGATTTTTCAATTGATGAACATGGAAAACAGTTTTGCTTTGTTGTTTTAATTTCTCTAGTCTCTTATATGCAATATTTGGGGCTCAAAACCCCCCCAAAAGACAAAAATATTAGAAGTACATTGCTTAAAGTTACATTGGGTTCCAAATAAGCATAGAACAGGGTTTTTTAAGTTAAAACAGGACCACAAATTCTCTGGAAAAGAAAATGTTAGATGTGAATTTTAAAAAATGACACACATAGAAAAAAGCAATGCTTCTAATAAATAATCTGTTATTAAAAGACAAACAAAGTGGTGTAGAAAAGTCACTCTCATGACATTTCTCCAACAGCTAGAACACCTGCTCCAATATTGTTTCTGTTCAAGTTTGTTTTCTTTGGTTAGAAGAACAACTTAATATTAGAACAATCTACATGAAGTTGTTTACCAAGGTGACTAAACCCTTCTGTTATGATGTCAAATTGTCCTAATTGGAAGATCAAGTAAGTCAGAATCTGACTGCTACATCTGGGTGTTAGAGTGAGCAAACTGGAAACACTGCTAGATATTTGCATCCTAACTGTCCATGCTCCTAAAGTCAGGCTCAGACTGCCTTTGAGAAATCTTCATCAAGACCCCAAGGGTCACTCTAGATTGACTATCTAGATGTTCAGTGTAAACATTCCGGGCTGGAAGCCAGCTCTCCTCTCTCTGCCTAGATCTCAATCATGATTGTTACAAAGATGAAGGTTCTGATCATTCTCCCAGCTCTGCATTCTCATTGATCTATGTCAAATGTCTTCAGTTTCTGGGTCCCCATTTATTTCTATCACAAGAGACTAGGTCCTCCCTCTTATCATAAGGATCAATTACCAGTAAGAGATATAGACATAGTTAAAATTTTACAAAATTTCTGCTTTGTTGGAAATGGGAAGAGATGGGAGAAAGGAGGATTTGGGAGGATGTTAGAGTGTGATCTGCCCTCAAGAAGAGACAATTCCCTAGATTTGTGGGAAGGAAGAAAGTTGAAGAAAAAGGGCAGAAAACCTGGAATCAATTTAATCCTACTTGGACTGGGTCTTGGGGATGGCATATGGAAGGACAGGGGACCAAACCCTCAGATTAGTGTGTGTTGCTGAAAATAAGGAATTCCTATGATGGAACTCCAGGGAGATAGCAAGGCTTTTGTAAATATGGTACTGCACGGTCCTTCCAGGAAGACAGGCTTTTGAACTTCTCTGCCCCCAATATGACACAAGTACCATGGATTCTTCAGTGAAAGAGAGAAAAGCAGAAGACACCATGAAAGAATTTGAATACCTTATAGGCTAAAAACAAGTAGTGCCTCAGAGGCCATATATATGAAGTAGTGATTGGCAGGACTGGCTCATGCCGTGGGGGTGGGAGACAGATGTCAACCAAAGGCAGATATCCCAAATCCTCCAGCCACCTCTATCACCATAGTATTACTGAAGTCCCCAGAAACAAGAGACATGCGTGGCATTTGACAAGAGGAAGCTAAAAGGACTTGAGATTGTATTTTTTGTTCCCTGGAGAACAGAGGCTTGAAAAGGAGAGTCATTTATATTAAAAAAAAAATAGTTACATTTTCTTGCACACCTGACTTTGTGGGTTTAACTCCCAGCCTACCTCACATTAATTTTGATTAATTTTCTTTTATCTTTCACCTCACTGAGCAAGTGCAATGTACTGCTCTCTCTCCATCTATCTTCTCCCCATTTTTCTGTGTTCTCTTCCTCTGCAACCTCCTCCTCTAGACTTTTGCAACTTCTAATTCTGTGTTCGGAACAAAAGTAACAGAAACTTGAAATAAAGACTCAATCAGGGCTTTGCCTTCATCTTGGATCCTCCAATTTCTGCAGCCTCAGAGATGTTTTCTGATATTTTATAGCCACTTTCTCATTTCCATCTGCTCTGCTGTTTTCTATACTCTCCTTTTACTTTCTGTGGTCTCTAGTACTCTTTGATATTTTAAAATATTATTATTTATTTTTATTATTTTTTGTTGGTGCATTACAATTATACATCATAATGAAGTTCATTATACCATATTCCTATATGCCCATAACATAATTTGATCACTCTCATTCCCCTGTTTTTAATTTTACTAATAATTTTTTTTATAAATTTACAAAAAGAATAGAAAAATTCCTCAAAATTCTTCTAACTTGGAATACTTCTCCAAATGCGAGACTGATCCCATCACCCATCACTGCCTACATGAGTCTCTCAGACAAGCTTTCCCTTTGCATCAACCTAAATTCTTACAAAATTCAAATGCCTTTTAATCATACCTAACTCACTGATTTTGCACAGACTGTTCCCCTTCCTACTGTGATCTCTCTCATCCCCTCTACCTGTGCTAATATTCTTATGTGCCTAAGATGGTCCTAAACCCTTCCTGTCTACCCCAACCCTATAGTCACTCTCCCTATCTTCCAACACCTATAACTTTTCTCCTTCTCTTGGACCTGAACCATGCTCTGTTATATAGAATTATTTATCTTTATTCCATATACACTTTTCCTTTCCATTAACAAAATTAACTCTTTAAGTCAAGTCTGCCTTTTTATTGATAATAATTATTAACAATAAAAAGTGTTATGTAGCTATGCAACAGGATCCTCCTTAAAGATGTATTGAATCCAGGTGCGGTAACTCACACCTGTAATCACAACGGCTGGCAAGGCTGAGGCAGGAGGATCACGAGTTCAAAGCAAACCTCAGCAAAAGTGAGGTGCTAAGCCATTCAGTGAGACCCTGTCTCTAAATAAAATACAAAATAGGGCTGGGGTTGTGGCTCAGTGATCAACTACACATGAATTCAATCCCTGGAACCCCCCTCCCCCCCAAAAAAAGATATATTGAATATATATTTACCAGTAACAACTCAATACATGTTTATTAATTGAATAATGAAATATGGAAAAAACAAAGCAAGTACATATTGAATAAGTGAATCTCTGAATTCAAGCCTACAGAATGCCCAGATGTTCTCGCCCATGGGAAAAGTTCCACAGTTCCAAGTCACAGTTGGATGATATTTACAAGGCTTAATACCATCTTTGCTAAATTATCTTGAGTTTTCACTGATATCAGAAATAAATGTTTTTGTCATGCAGCCTAATTTATAATTCTTGGCATATATGAGGATTTTATTCATAATATGACTATTTATAATAATTTGTTTTGCTTTAATACAATTTAATTCAGAGTTACTATATAAAGAGCACCAGATTTTGTTGGGGGGTCGTGGAAGGCCCAACATATTTCTGAAGCAAATCTCAGCCAGAGGGCCTTATTTTACAAATGAGGACGTGAGGTAAAGAAAGGTTAAATAATATGTCTCCAAGACACATGGCTAATTAGTAGAAAGATTTAGTCTAGGGCTAAAAGGGTGACTCAGTGGCAGAGTGCTTGCCTAGCATGTTTGATGCTTAGTATCATAAATGAATGAATGAATGAATGAATAAGAGAAAAAGATCTGGTCTAAAATAAAAATATCTTAAATCCTTATACCATAGTCTTTACTACATTCTGTTGCCATTGTCTCTACAAGTAAAAGAATGAAAGAACAATTTATAATATGTCCATTTCCCCAAATAATCTTTAAAATGCTACAAAATATTATAGTATAATTTATACTCTGTTATGTGTAGGAGACACTCAACTTTCAATCCCATAAGGAAGTTCCTGCGGTGGTTCCTTTCCCCTGAGGCAGGATTTAAATTAATGTAAACATGTGACCCAGCTCCAGACAGGCATAGGACTCCCACATTAAGCTGAAAACAGTGCTGGGACCCTGGCCATGCAAGTACAGGAGCGGCCAAGTAAGTGCAGGAGTGGCCAAGTTCAAACAAACCACAGTCACCCCACAGTTTACTTTGTCATGTAAGATCCTTAAGTGTCTCTCTCTCTCTCATTATTCAGGACTTTTGCCCCCTCCATCTGCTACTGGCTAATGTTTGTGTTTCCTCTCCCCCAAATGTTGCAGCCCTAATCCCCAGTTGTGGGGGCATTTGGAGATGAGACCTTTGGGGAGTAATCAGGGTCACATTAGGTCATGAAATTGGGGTCCTCATGATGAGATTAATATCTTTACAAAAAAAAAAGAAAGAAGAAGAAGATGATTTATCTTTCTCTCCTCTCAATTGCACACACCAAGGAAAGGCCATGCAAGAACATAAGGAGAAGACCATCTGAAACCCTCACCAAGAATGGAATTCACTGGCACCTTGATCTTGTATTTATCAGCCTCCAGAACTGTGAGAAATACATGCCTCTTTATTAAGCCACTGGGTCTATGGTGTTTTGTTATACACAGTCTGAGAACACTAAGATACCATCCAATTCCCTTTGACTCATTTCACTTTAAACCTATTTCAGTTGTGTTAAGAGGCAGGCTAATGGCCTGTTTCTCCAATGTAATATACACATCTATTAATGGTGGCCTTCTGGTGACAACAACTTAATCTACTAGCACAGGTAGGCAATACAGATAAAAGCTTAGCTAACTAACACACAATTGATTATTCACAATAGCCCAGATATAGAAAGCACCTAAGGATCCATTGACAGATGAACAGATAAAGAAAATGTGAAACACGTGCACACACACATACACACACTAGAATATTACTCTTTGGGCTTAAAAAAAAAGAAAAAATATCTTGCAATTTGCACCATGGATAAAACGGGGACATTATGTTAAGTGTATGAGCCAGACACAAAAAGACAAATACTGCCTGATCTCACTTATATGTGAAATATTTTTTAAAAAATGAATTTACAGTAACAGAGAGTAAAAGGATTTCTAGGGGCAAAGGGGTAGAAAAAAATGAGACATTGGTCAAAGTGAATAAACTCTCAGTTATAAGATGAAAAAGTTCTGGGGATCAAATGTATAGCATGATGACTATAGTTGATAGTAAATATTCTATGCCTGAAGTTTGCTGAGAGTAGATTCTAAGTATTCTCAAAACACACTCACACACACACACACACACACACACAAAGTTAACTAAGAAATGTTGGGATGAATACGTTAATTAGCTTGATGGTGATTATTTTCCAATGCATATGTATATCAAAACGTCATGTTGTACAGTTTAAATATATACAATTTTTCTTTGTCAATTATACTTCAATGACTCTGGGGAAAAGAATGGATTGCAGAGACATCCCTGCTGTTAGCTATGAGGATCTGAGACAGTGTTGTCTGTCCATTTGTATCAAAGGAGGTTGCACTAGGTAAGTGTCTTTCACTCTGTGCTTCCAGGACTCTTAGGTCTCCCAAAGGTGCCTCTTCTGGGCTTCATCAGCTGAGCTTTCAGGTTAGGTACCCCTACCTCCCAACTCAACTTCAGCCAGACTCTTAATCTGCAACATACACCAGGACCCTTCATAATATTTCAATGGAAAAAAAATAATTATATTGTATGAGCAATGACAATAAAAGCAAAATTATATTTGCAATACACTCTGAGAGGTTTGGGTTAGCCACCCTCACAATGCCTTCCTGATCATCGAGTCTTTCTAATCAGCTACATTATTGAGGGTGTCCATCACAGAGACTGTTGGAAGAGTTCCTTCCCCACTTTTAGGATATAGTAGGCCATAAGCAAACTGGGATTCTAGATCCAATCAGGAGGTCACAGACAAAATAAATTCCTTGCCATCATCCACATGATATAGACCCACTATACACAGTTCTAGGATCTTCAGCAGGTCTGACACAACAAGTTTTATACCATTCAACATGCATTCATTAAGCATCAACTATAGGTTCTCCTAGGCTGTCCATTAGCTTGTTTTGGGGCTAAAAAAATTGTCATTTCATTTTTGTTGTTATTGTTTGCTTTCTGGAAATTGCATATTTATCTCATAAACTGTAGCTCCTACAACACTACAGAATAATGCAAACTTAGGAACTGGTGTGTTATTTCATGCTACATATTCCCATTAAATTCTTCCAACTCCTATTCAGCACCAACTAAGTGTCCGTTACTGAGTTCAGTACAAGGATAAATAGAAAAAAAAAAGTTTAAAAGATATGGCTCCTGTCTTCAAGGATTTAGAGTACAACTGGGAGAAAAAAAAAAAAAAACTTCTACACACAAAACCAGCAGGTGACAAAGAAGAATGCTAAATTAGTTACAACCACCTGCCAATGGTGTGGTACAGACACTAAATTCACCTGTCCATGTGCAAAGGGCAAGATCAAGCACCCTGGAGTGAGTGAGTGAGTGTGTGTGTGTGTGTGTGTGTGTGCGTGTGTGTTGAGGGTCTGTTCATTCTGTTTGTTTTGTTTTTCTGGGACAGGATCTGCTATTTTGCCAGGCTGGTCTCTAACTCTTGGGCTCAAGTGATCTCTCCTGCCTCAGCCTTTCAAGTTCTGGGACTGTAAGCATATACCACCAGCCCTGGCATCTGATCTATTTATAGAGGGCTACAAAGATTTGGCCACAGTAAGAAAGACTCCTCACAGAGAAAGGAGCTGGAAGATAACCCCAAGGGCACTAGGGAAGTCAGCTGCTCTGGAACAAAGACCGGCTATCAGAGAGCCCAGGCCTCTGGCACCACCTTGGTAGAGGATGCTGGTCAAGTGACTTAACCCATCTTGAATCTCTGTTCATCTTTTCCCAGCAGAAATTATCTCCCGGGATCCTACATATCTTAAAGAAGCATCTTCATTTAAATATGTTTAATGCTTGCAATGTGCTTAGTGCTCACTACCTTCGAGAGAGGCACACATTATTATCACCATAATCATCGTTTACCACCTGCCTGCCTCACTTGAACCCATTACTCACGCCGTCCCTTTCCCAGGAGGAGCTTTTCCTCATCTCCCAGGTTCATCTATTTGCTCTTTGGGAGATGAATTTACTAAATCTTAAAATTTAAAGTGACCACTTCCAAATGTTTGGGGGGAACTTGAAAGGGAAAAGTGGTATTGGATTTGGATTCCTCAAAAAAAAAAATATGCTTGTTCTTCAAATGCTGGGGTGGCTCAGGTTGGGTCAGTGGCCTCTCAAAGTCAGTAAAGAGGAAACAGCCTACTTAGGGAACATGTGATCCAAAAAAATCTTGCAAAGTAGGGGTCTTCCCACCTGAGAACAATCTTACACATTTTCCTGTTTCTCCCACGATCTCTTTTTCCTATGTTAGCAATGATAATCTGGGACTAAATTCATATTTTCTAAGGGAGAAATTCTGCCAAGCTTGTTAATCTCATGCAGATGTGGTGATACTTTTACTATGTTCTTCTATGGCTTCTTAAAAAACAAATTGGAAGAAGGAGGGGAAAAAAAGCTCACCGAAAAAAAAAAAAAAAACAACAAATATTCACCAACCCATATGGTCAGTAATTGCTGTTTAATAGTCCTCCTATTACAAACCTAAGAGGCAGCAGTCTGAATTACCAGTAGAGTATTAATAAACAGGAATGAGTTAATAGTGCATAAAGACCTTCTAGTGGAACAGTGGGGGAGTTGAATATTCTTTTCTTCAGTCAGCTGTAAGTAATTACTGCATGGTGTGCTTCTGACTATTACCATAACAGAGCAATTGGACGTGAAGAATGGATAATAGTATGGACATGGAGGTATTTTTAGAATATCAGCAGTGGAGCAGGTAACTGGCCTACTCCAGTAGAAACCTTTAAATAAGTTTAGAAAGACTTTTTTTTTTTTCCTTATGACATTTAGCCATGGTAGAATTTTTAAAAGATCAATCTAATAAATTATTTAAAATAACTTTACAAAGAAGATGCCTGTGATATGTAAATAAGAAGGCAAGAAGGGAAGAAGGAAAAGCCTAGAAAGCCCAGGCGGACACGAGGCATGTTGCCGACGTTACTGTAACTACATAATCACAGGTTCCCTCCTGCTCCTGGGAGACACAGCCTTCCTCTGCCTGGATGCTGAATCTGCTTGACTGGCTCCCACTGGCTGCTCAGGTGAAAGTGAAAATATTCAAATCAGAGCTGTAACTATGATTGCTGGAGTTGTGGGTTTTCTAAAATTGAGTTAGTCATCCTCGGTGATTTAATGATGCATATCATTTATTTTAAAATATTATTACAGGGGCATTGACTGAGCTACAGCTCCCTTTTCGCGGGACTGTCCATTATGTGAGGCGGCGGGCTATGTCATGGACGGCGGCAGGCTGGGATATTGTCTAACGGCACAACATATGTTCTCAGATGAAAACAGCTTGAGACTTTGACTCAGAAAGCAGTAATTTTGCAAATGTGCACAAATATCATTTAAGGAATATTTTGATTTTTTTTTCCCAGGGTATAGGTCCTTCTCCTGCCTCTTGGCTGCATGGGCCGATGCTGATTTTTCAATTTGCAGGTTTGTTAAGCATCATGGAATGTTTTGGTTCTCAATCAAGAATATTCTTCCCAAGTGGTTCCAAAGTCCTATGCTTGAAAATAAACGCATGTCCTCTTTGTCTCCTAGCAGCATGTGTTCCAACTTACAATAGAGGCAAAGGGTGGAGGAAGGCAGTGCCTTTGATTGAACCATCCTATAGGTTTTTAACCTTCCACTCTTGTGGGCTGCAAGCTTTCTTAAGGCAGGGAAGCATGCTCTTTTCTATGGGCGGTGCTGGCAGCTGGAGTCCAACAGGGGTGGTTAGGAGCCAGGACCCAAGTCCTCCTCCTGGCAGGATTCCTGTCCTACATTGTAGCACAGGAGATGAGCCTCCTTGCGTGCTGATGACCCTATGGTCCCACCTGAAAAGAAGAGGTAGAGCCTGTGGGACAGGTGGAAATGCTTAACTGATCTCTGCCCACTGCTTTGAAGTCTTCTGACAAACAAATGTGTGTGAAATAAACACTGTCACATTTATTTTTCCTGAAAAACCACATCATTGTGTCTGAGCTCTGCCAGCCAGCATATTCTGATTCATCTAGACACAACCTCTTCCTGGCTAAAAGGTACTACACTGTAAATTTACAGCTGTGTGTTTCACCTGCTTAGCTGGTGAGTCTTAACACAAGGCTAGGGCATACCTGTATAGTTGTCCCTGTGACCCACAGACAGCAGAAGCTCCTCCATGTCCCTGGTTTTGATTTGCTTTTGTCATGTGTGAAAATGGAACAATTGTCTTTTCCTTAAATCTGTAGAAAGATGAGAACAAAAGGAAATCGAACAAATTGAATGCCTGTTTTAAGCAAAAATTTTCACATAGGACAAAGATCTAAGGTCATTTCAAGAAAGTGCTTCAGACCTCATGATTTAAAGCATTTCAGTGTTGAGCATCTTTGTGTTTCTATTTTGGTGAAATTTTGAGACACTGGTCACTTTGCATGTGACTCCAGTGGTGGTGGTCCTGAGAGTGCCCCACTGAAATTTATTCTGCACCCCTATTCATCATGAACTTCTCAAAGGCATGGGCCAGACCTCTGGGTTTTATATCCAGTGTTGCTTCCCTGTCAAAAGCACCAGCATAAGAACTTCCCAAAGAAAAGACACTACCATGAAACAGAGATACTACTATTTCAGGTGTAGAAAACCCTCTTGGGAGCAAAGAATATGGATCCTCCCAAGAGTGAGACTAAGAGGGGAGGGAAGGCTTGAACCCCATTATATTTTCAGTTAGCTCTGAGAAGCCCACAGGGAAGGAAATACCTGGAGCTGTTAAGAAGCCAAGTTATTCCAGAAGCCTCCATTTTATTTATTCTTTGGTATTTTGGCTAATAGTTCTTTGGTCAGGAATTCTTAGTATTTTAGGCATTTCCATGGACCATAACCTTGTCAGTACCTACTTCACAGACTTCTATCATCCTTGCATATTCTTATCTCAGTTCTCCATCATTCTATCTTATCTGTCCTCTGGGTCTTTACACTGTCTGTTCCCTTTGTCTGGAATGCATTCAGTCTCAGTCAAAATGTCATCTCAAGGAAACTATTCTAGTGTCTTTTCAGGCATTCTCTAAACTTGATTTTCTTCCCATAATTTATACTAGCTGATATTGTCTTATTTGCATATGTACTAAATTGAATAACTCTTAATTCTTGACTCCCTCCCAGCAAAATACATACTACTGTGGTTTGGATCTGGTATGAGTGTGTGCCCCAATGGTTCATGTGCTGGAAGCTTAATTGTTAGTATAGCAGTGTTGAGACTGGGAGGAGCTTTAGGAAGTGGGGCCTACTGGAAGGCAGTAAAGCCATTGGGGTCACCACCCTTGGAAGATATTAATATAGTTCTTACAAGACCCCATTTTTCTCCCCACCATTCATGAAAAATACTTTGATCCATTCATATTGGTTTTAGCATGTGAATTGTCTTGGCTAATTAAATGTTAGTCAAATGTTAGAAATTTAGACTTTCTGGCATAATCTGGCTTGTTCTCTTGCATGCTTACAGTTTCTTGTGAAAAGAAAATGCTCAAGATTGCTGCTGGTTCTGAGAGACAGAAGATACAAGGAAGAAGATATGATCCCAACTAATAGTTTAGAGCCCAGATTAGCTGAACCAGTCACCTTCCAGCAGCTCCATAGAAGTGTTCATGAAATAAATGAATGCTGAGCATGCGATTGATTTTGGAGTCATTTGTTTCACAGCACTCTTGTAGGATAAATGCTGACTGATATAGTTTGTTGGTTTATTGTCTGCCTCCTCATGAGAATATAAGTTCTCAGCACAAGAAAAGAGGAACATTCTTTCTCTTGCTCATCTATGTATTCCAATGAACAGAAAAATTCTAGGTATATAGTCACTGCATGATAAATAAGTAAAAAATGTAACATATAGTAAGAAACTTCCAATTTAATATTAGCTATTAGAATTCTATTTGAGTATATCATTTACCCTCTGTAAAGCTAACTACACAGAGAGTAAAAAAGAATGTTGTATCTGGGTAAATATGCCATTTGGAGTTCTTTAAAAGTATTAAAGATCTTCAGGAGTGGTCTGGAATAGAGAGAGCTGAAGTGACTGGCATAGTTGATTTGGGAGAGAAAATAGCATTATTTTATTGAGATAGTATCCCAATCATCTTTGTATCTGCAGCTCCAGGTACAGTGGGCTCTCAACATGCATGGGTTTAAACGCATTGATTTTCAGAGCTCAGAGAAGCTTTTATACCCTACTTGACCTTTAGTCACAGAAGATATTAAAATGACATCAGCAAATAACACAGATCTGAGCCTAATTCTTCACTCCAATGTGGGAGGAGCTCCATTGTACTTTTGGAGTCAACTTTAGAAAACATCTTTCTCTTTTTGGTACCAGGGGCATTTGGCCACTGAGCCACATCCCCAGCCATATTTTGTATTTTATTTAGAGACAGGGTCTCACTGAGTTGCTTAGCACCTTGCCTTTGCTGAGGCTGGCTTTGAACTTCTGATCCTCTTGTCTCAGCCTCTTGAGCCACTGGAAGTACAGGTATGTGCCACTGCACTCGAAATTCTAGTCTCTTTCTGCAAATGAACAGAACACATTTCTTATTCTTTTGTATTCTCTAAGTCAATCCATTTTACTTTCCTATTCTTGCTGAGCCCTGAACCCGAATACACCCTATATAAAGGTAGAGATTTCACCAAACAGCTGATTTTCTATCTACTGCTACACAATCCCTATGATGGACTGCATGCTATGCTAAATTCCAGAAGCACCACTTCTGAGGGAGACAAAGTTCTTGCCACCCAGGAAGCCTCTGGAGAAGCAAGACAATCTGATTGTGTTGTTTGAAAGTGCAACAACTGAATGACACAAGGTGAGAACACAAAAGTAAGATATTGAAATGATCAACAAAAATTGACTTTGAAGTAGAAGTGGGAGAAAAAGAAGGGGTTACAGAGATGAGAGAATGGCCCTGAATATGATTTTGGTCATGCTATGGGAAGGGGAGTGTTGAAACATAATGAAAAAAGAATATTAGTGTATCCCTGAAAGAAAATTACGTGGCCCACCAGACATACATTCTGGTACCAATGGAAAAGGACCAAGAGAAGTTTGCAGAGGCCCCAAGACTTTTCCCTGGAGTCTGACACACAGCCCTTACCACAATCTCAAGAAAAGTGAAGAAACAGCATGGAAGCTCAAAACAGTAGGGACTCCAGGAAGGGAGAAAAGATTCTGCAGAGTCAGGCAGCTCATCCACTTGCTGAAAGTAAGTGCCTGCTGTTTTCCTTTTGAAAGGCATTTGGAGCATTAAAGAGCTATTAAAAAGCAAGTGAAAAAAAAGTCTGGAAGGTAAAAAAAACATGCTCAAGTAGCCTATCAAAGGAGAAGACAGGATAGAATTTGGTCTGACATGGGGAGGGGGTGAGGAGACAAAAGATTATCAGAGCC
The DNA here is from genome assembly GCF_001458135.2 of Marmota marmota marmota. Classification (NCBI taxonomy): domain Eukaryota; kingdom Metazoa; phylum Chordata; class Mammalia; order Rodentia; family Sciuridae; genus Marmota; species Marmota marmota. The sequence goes on from NW_025999977.1 coordinate 12,814,825, forward strand.
TAAAACACTTTATAGAAATTTTAAAAACAAAAAATTCTTGTGGGTTGATTAGACCAGATAATGTCTGCTGAGGCCAAGAGTTCAAGAGTTTAGGTCCTCAATATATGGGGTCTGACTAAGTAGAGGGCACTTTTTGAAGATAGCTGGAAAATGTTTGGTGAATTAAATTTGTGAAGTAAATGTATACACTGAGAAATGTTTATGTCTGCCTTCTTTTTAGAGGGGGAGATACTGGGGATTGAGCTTAGGGGCACTTGACTACTGAGCCACATCCCCAGCCCAATTTTGTATTTTTATTTAGAGACAGGGTCTCACTGAGTTGCTCAGTGTCTCGCTTTTGCTGAGGCTGGCTTTGAACTTGCGATCCTCCTGTCTCAGTCTCCCCAGCCACTAGGATTATAGGCGTGCGCCACCATGACCAGCCTGCCTTCTATTTTTCAACCTTTCATATGTGTTGAAACTGAATTTTGACAATAATATATCAAGTTAGTCTTTTAATGGCATTTACCATCCCTCCTGTCTTGATTATTCTACTCCAACTGCTCTTCTCACTATCCTAGAGAGCTTCCTATAGCTCTTCACACTATATAGATACAGTTTTTTAATAGCATGTCTTATTCTAATATTACCTAAAAATAATGTGCTTCACATGTATGTATATGTCTGCTTTTGAAGAAGACCATTTTAGTAGGAGAGCAGGTAATCTTCCATACAGCTTTTCTTTTAAGGGATACATGAATGGGGAGACTCACCCACATATCTTTATTAACTGAGATATAAATCATAAAATAATTCCTTCTTAACCACAAATTCTAATATGTAAAACTATAAATAACTATGATTTTTCTGATACAAACTAAAGACAAATCAAAGAAATGCTCAAACAGATGCTAAGGTGTTACCCTCTTTTTCATTTTTGATATTTTTAATCATTGGCATGATTTCATAATTGTTATTTTCTATTGCCTTCCTTTTTATCTCTTTATTGGCAGTACAAAGAAACAAAATGTAACAGAAAATAAATACGAAGGGAAAAATATCTTGAAAAGGATATGCCTAATGAAAAAAAAAGGCTTCTATTATACTAAAAGGGTTGTATTTGATCCTCATAACCAACTCAGTAGGAAGGGAGGAGATAGCCCACCAGAGCAGATAAGAGAATGATCTTTTAGTCACAAATTACTGGATTTAAATCCCACTCAGTTGCTAACTTAGGACAGGTTAGTTAAGGACTCTAAAGCTGGTTTCTATCACTTGTATAATAAAACCAACCTCATAGGTTTTGTTTTGTTTTTGTGGAATTAAGTGAGGAAAAATATAGTCTGTGGTAAATAAGTCTATAAATAGCAGCTAGGCTTAATATTGCCAAGGTGTACTATCTTTTTTCCCCATTTGACACATGAAAATACCTATATAAAAGAGAGCTTACAGAATGGCAAGAAAATCTTTACCACCTGCACCTCAGATAGAGCAGTAATCACCAGGATATATAAAGAACTCAAAAAAACTTGACACCAAAACAAAACAAATTACCCAATCAACAAATGGATTAAGGAACTGAATGGACACTTCATAGAAGAAGAAATACAATCAATCAACAAATATATGAAAAAATGCTCATCATCTCTGGCAATTAGAGAAATGCAAATCAAAACTATACTGAGATTTCATCTCACTCCAGTCAGAATGGCAATTATAAAGAATAAAAGCAACAATAAATATTGGCAAGGATGTGGGGGTAAAGTTACACTCACACATTGCTGGTGGGACTGCAAATTGGTACAACCACTATGGAAAGTAGTATGGAGATTCCTCAGAAAACGTGGAATGGAACCACCATTTGACCCAATTATCCCACTCCTTGGTTTATACCATACTCCTTGGTTTATACCAAAGGACTTAAAATCAGCATACTACAGTGATGCAGGCACATCAATGTTTATAGCAGCTCAATTCACAATAGCTAAACTATGGAACCAAACCAGATGCCCTTCAACAGATGAATGGATAAAGAAAATGAGGTATACATATACAATGGAATATTACTCAGCCTCAAAGCAGAAAAAATTATAGCATTTGCAGATAAATGGATGGAGGTGGAAAATATTGTGCTAAGTGAAATAAGTCAATCCCAAAGAACCAAGGCTGAATGTTTTCTCTGATATGTGGATGCTCATTCACAATTAGAGAGAAGGGGACTAGAGAAGAATAGAAGTACTTTGGATTAGACAGAGGGTAGTGAAGGGAGGGGAGGGGGCATGGGAGTAGGAAGGATAGTAGAATGAATCAGTCATTATTACCCTATGTGCATATATGATTTTATGACTCATGTCATTCTATATCATGTACAACCAGAAGAATGAGAAGTTATACTCAATTTGTGTATGATATAACCAATTGGAACAAATAAAAAAAACACAGAGGTTAGCAGACATACGTTTTGAGAAGTACACTTAACTATGCTACTATGCTACACTGCAGAAATTATCTGTTTTAGCTTTCAATATTTAGAGGCAACCTGTCCATGTGTAGCCCTTCTCACATGAAAAATTTTTTAAAAATCCATTAGGAAAATATTATCAATATCATTATAGCTAAATTCTTAAATGTAGTTTTCACCAATGGGTTAGTCTAGCTGCACTCTTCCAAAAATACAGTCATAATTTAAACATTGGTGGAAACCTGAAAAGTCAGAAGATCAGACACAATCTACAGAGTGGTCCACTGCAGCCTCCCTTCACCCTTGGCTAGCCAACTTTTACCTTAATGACATAATGAAATGGTTATAAATTTCTGTAATTCTTGTTTCTTTAATTACTGGAGAAAACCTTGTATTCTCTCAATAATGAAGACTCTGCTATTTTACTTTACATAGGCTTCCAACAGCTATTGTTCAACCTCCTCTGTAACAACTGCAAGAACTAATTGTTTAAAAAAAATGAAATTCAAGTCAAAGTGCAAACTGTCAGTGAACTACATGAATCATCACAGAAATTGGTTCTATATACCTTGCTGTTGATTTTCATCAAATGTTGTCCTAGAGGGATAATAAATACAAACATAGCAAAAGCCACAATCACTAAATCTAAGAATTTCACTTGAAAATTCTTCATGCCTCAAGAGACACAAAACTAAAATACTTCCATCGAGGCTCAAGTTCAACTTGGGATAAGACAATAATAAACATTATAAATTTTACAAAAGTTTCTTTAAAATGTCTTCCCTTGTTTCCTTGGTTCTCCATTCAATTACCAGTTCTAACTGAGGCAGAACCTGTCATTATCTTAATTAGATACATAATGGAAGATGGCCTCAAAAAAGAACCCAGTGATGCCACCTAGATAGGAAGATGAAGGCACCACATTTATATTCTGTAATGTGATCTCACTCCCCCACAGGGCATAGGCAAGATCCAGAAATTTCTTTATGTTCAGGAGGGGCTGAGTTTAGCCTAGTGGGCTTCACATGGGTCCCCTATAATAGAGGGCAAAGTGCATCCTCAGCAGACACTTTGGGGGGACCTTCCAGGACAGAGTTTGTGGTTATATCACATTAGAGACCAGAACACATCAGCCAAAGCAGATAAGACAGAGGCACCTGGGTATGATCTGAGAGTTTCAACCAAACAATGGGACAGCTGGTCCCAGTCACACTTCCATTAATGTCTACAGGGCAAAGAGCAGTAGACAGAGGAGGAACCTTGCTGCAGAAATCCCTCCAAGGCCAGATATGGGCAATGGACCTAAGAATCCCTTTCTTCTATTTCCATGGAGACAAAGCAAGAGATGCAGCTCAGGGTTGGACAGGTTGTGTCCATACAAATTTGTCCTCTAAGGTGGCTTCCTCACTTGGCAAGCCGTGGGCCTTGGTGCAGGCATCAGTGTGGTGGAGAAAGAGAGTTGTGTCATCATAGAAGGTTGACCTTTCTTTAGTCCTTCTGTGTTAACTATAGTATTATCTTTCAAATACATCATCTTGATGAAGAAAAAAGTGGGGTTAGAAGAGCAAATGGAATGACTGGCATTTTCCTAAAGGGATTAAGTCTTTGGAAGATGTTCTAGAAACTATCACGACATTGAATAGACTGAATGTTAAAGTGAAAGCAGACTTACAGATCAGAAGAAACTAAAATATTGTTAAAAAACACTAAGTTGTTTTCACCACTCACTGAAGTGGTAGTGTGTGGGCCAGATAGAGTTTTACAGGGCAGCATTTATTCTCTGCACATCTAAGTGTAGCATGAAGAGATCTACAGCTTTAATATGTGTATAGAATGTAAGACTAGAGGACTCTACTCTAAATGCAATCATGTTTTTTCCTGCATAATGAGATTATCAATGTTTGTATTTTTTACTTTTCAATCCTTAAACTTCTCTGCAGTTAGCATGTGTTAGATTTTAAAATCAAAGACAGATAAATGTCACCTCTAAGTAATTTGTTTATTTCTTCAGTTGTTTTTCTCTATATCCCAACTTATTGGAAAAAAAAAACAAAAACAAAACACATGAGGTATTCAGTCAGTCCCTTTCAGGGTTCAACTTTATAAAATATGTATTTTTAAACTCCAAAATCATTTCTAACTTTACTCTGTTTTAATCCTTTCATTTCAAAGATCATGTTGTATTCTCTCAAAATTTCAAGATGGCCTTTGGCCAAATACAATAAAATTCTGCCCTGACCTGACATAAAGCATGAAGTATGAATATATAAAGCACTCAGAAAACTTTAAAGCACTTTAAAAATGTATGGTGATATTGGATGTGGGAGGAAGAAAGGGTGGAGGAGTAGAGGAAAAAAACAATAAGGGAAGGACTTAGGTTGTATCTTCTCATAATATAAACTTCAAAGGTCCTTCCTGAATGTATTCACAAAAAGCAAATGGCACCATCGGGTGACATTCCTGAACACTTACACTGTTATAAATTTAATCCCAGGCCTTAGGCAACATGGTGTACCCCTTTGAGTTGACCTTGTTCTCTGTCATTTATCGTTACTAAGAGCAATGGATTTCCTTCAGTAGAGCCAAAGTTACCTCCGAGCTTTTGGTCTTCTTGGTATGAACCCTAAGGCCACTTCCTGTACCTTTGTTGTTAGGAGCTGTTCTAGAAGTGGGTCTTACATAGGAAAACTCCTTTGAATCTGTAAACTTCTCTGGAGTTTATTGGAGGGAGAAGACATCATAATCACAGAAGAGAAAGAAATGCTAAGATTGCTCTCCAAATTCAGATCTCATCAGCCCCCTCTCCCATCAAGACAAAAGAAAGAGAATACATAAGCGAGTCCACTACACTTTCCAGTCTCCCCACCATAAGCTCAGGTCAGGATGAGAATGCTATAATGGTAAAAAGCATATGCTCTAGAGTCAGACAGCCTAGGTTCAAATCTCATCTCCACCGCTTGCTAGTTCCATGATCTTGGAGAAATTGCTAGACTTCCTTTTGCCTTAAATTCCTCATAAGGATTATAAACAGGGCCTATTTCATGGGATTCTTGAGAGACTTATGTGTGTTAATATATGAGAAGTGTATACAACAGCATCTGGCACTTACTTACTAAGTGTCTCATAAATGCTAATCACTATTATTATTTTTATTAAGAAGGGAATCCTCGGGTATATCCAGACCCCCAGAGGCCTCTGAGACTCATATCCTATCCCTGCAAGGACAACAATACTAAGAAGGCCAGGGAGCTCTGAAGAAATACTTCTGACTATTGGCAGAGTGTGTGTGGTAGTGACCTGTTTGTGCAAATCAGATTAGGATCAAGCCTTCTGGACTCACTTTGGTGGCATCAGGGTCAGATTTCTATTGTGTTACCCATGCTTTCTGGCTCACTCAGCTCTGGGATCCCACATGCCCAGCAGTGGTTATGCAACATAGCCATCTGGAGCAGGATTCCATGTGCTGGTTATGTGCCTTATAGAAAGCAAGCAAAGGAAATTTCTTAACATGGGAAACAATGTTGACTTCCTAGATTTATTATTTTCTCACCAGGGCTTTTTTGAATACAGATAGTTGTCAAGCAGGCATTAACATTACTGCCATTGGACCCCACAGAAAACTAGAAAAAAAAAAAAAAAAACTTTTATCTGTAGAGTCCTTACCTCTCCTTTCTTTTTTGACCAAAGGGGGAATCATTAGGAAAGAGGAGGAGGTAAAAAAAAAAAATCTCCTGATGTATAACCACACTCCTCAAACACAAAAACATTCTTTCTGGATGCCCTTACCATATGCTACAAAGGCATCCTTCCCATGATTCCTGGTTTTACTGAAGGTAGTCAGACCTTTAGCATTCCTAGGAAAATTCATATTCAATGAAATTTTTAATGAACACGTGGAATTTTTCCTGGGTGGTTTTAAAGATTGATGGGCTCACGTAATAATGCACCTCACACTTGCTTAAGGCATGTGCCCATCTCATCTATACACACGGGGAAAATATGCTGGAGTGAGTCCTAAGCGAGCTCTCCTCCATTCAGATTCATTCACCAAACAAGTAGTTCTGTGTTGTAATTCTTCTCTGTCCATTCTTTTCTCTCCCCACCTCTTCTATTCCTTCTCACCCCCTACCATATCAACATATTAAACACACACACACACACACACACACACACACTTTTAATAGGCCCTTAGAAAATGAAGACATTTCAGATTTGTTTTGGGCAGGAGGAGTTGGCCTGGATTTCCAGAATACAGCTCAACCCTGCACCACACACACTTCCTCCTACTCCAGGGACTGCTTTTCATCTTCCATCCATCCCGCTAAGGAGAACAGAGGCTAATTTAGGAGCCTCTTTATGCCTGTACATATTCAGCCAGAGGGGTCACTGTTGATTGATGCAAGACACTCTGTCCTCCAAGAGCTTGCCAAGTCCCTGCTGGTCCAGAGAGCAGCAACCAACAGTAACTCACCCTTTAGTGCTTGTGTATTTCTGTGCCTCCAGCTAGAAACAGTCAATAAACACCAGAGGCAACTTATGTTGCCTTAGATCACTAATAAATGCCTCACACCACCACCCCAGAGCCCTTTGACAAAAACTATTTCTCTACAGATAGATGCCAAGCCCTAGCAGCAATTACTACAGAGGGGCCTCAGAGGCTTGGAGGAGGAGGCAGGGAGAGAGAAGGGCTCTCTCCAAAGACAGAGTTATGTGCTTCCTCCTAATAGAACTCATTCCCTTTGGTTGACTGCTTCCTCTGAGTCAGACACAGATGAGGCTTACTCTCCTTTTACCCCATTCATTCCCCACTGTTCTGGCACTTGGGAAGCTCTGGCCCATTTTACAGATGAGGATGCTGAGGCTCACAGAGCTTGTATGGCTTTCACTTTCTGCTCTCCCCACAACTCCACTCCCTGCACTATCCCTCAGAAGCGAAGTGTTTAAAAAGCAGCTAGAAAATATTCCCTTTTGCCAGTTGATTCCATTGATTTCTGGACCTTGGAATACTATCAGTTCTTCTCTTATAATGAATAGAGGCTCAATGTTTCAGTTTCTCCTCTGGCTTCCAGAAGCATGCCCCATAGTATCCTGTTCATCCCCTGGACATTGTCAGCACTTTCAGGGCCCTCCACTTTATTTTAAAAGTAGGTGTCACATATTCTTTCAAGTTCCTCCTGGTACCACAATGCGTCATATGTTCACTGCATGTGGCACTGTGATACGTTTCGAAGTGGGCTTAAGGAAGTGAAATGAAACTTAAAAAAAATAGATGACAGAGTCACAGTCTTCCACAACTATTTCCAGTCATGCAATATTGCACAGAGAATTATCCAGGCCCTGGTGAAGTGGATAGACTTCCACGCCTGGCCAGAGGTCTTAGCATTCCTTTTTTTTTTTTAATATTTATTTTTTAGTTATAGGTGGACACAACATCTTTATTTTAGTTTTATGTGGTGCTGAGGACTAAACCCAGTGCCTCACATGTGCTAGGCGAGCGCTCTACCTCTGAGCCACAATCCCAGTCCCTTTGAGTTCCTTTTAATTTTGTCTCTGCTCTGCCTTTATTTCCTGAGGAGTCTCTTTACACATTTCTTAAACAGCCACTTGTGGTGGGCTGAAGTACTCAATTGACCAAAAATCCATTTGATCCATTTGGCTACTAACTACAGAAAAGCTAATGTCTCCACAAGCTAAAAAAAATAAATAAATAAGAAATAAAAAAATAAAAAAAATAAATCCCCTAGCTGAATATGCAGTTAGGAGAGCACTCCCAGCATCCCTCTCTGTCAGGCTTCCATTTTGCAAGAGCAGAACCACAGACCAGCATGAACTTTTGACTTTTTCTCAATCCTCCCTGGAAACTCATGACACACCAACGTTAAAGACCCAAGATAGCTGCTTATCTGTAACAGCTGCGGCACAAAGGACCGGGGGTTGCTGCCTTACATTGCCCCCCACAGAGCTGCTCTGCACCACATCTGTGAAGCCAGGAGGCAGACATGGCTGCCTCCCCCCTCACAAGGCTGCAGAAGAACCTCTGGCTGTAGTGGATCCAGGCATGAATTTTGTGATAAGAATCACCACCTTTTCCTGTTACCGATAAAAATGACTTAAAACCTTGAAGATAATAACAATAATAATGATAATAATGTCTTCAGTTTCTACAGTGCTTTTCTATTCCTCAAGCAAGTTCACAACGGTGGTTTTGCTCTCTCTCTGCACACACTTCACCTAGTCTAAACATTGTGATATTTTTTCTCAGTGATTAGACATCTCTGAATTTCATTCGATCACCACAATCCAAAAAGGGAAACATGATTATCCCCAGTTTATCAATGGAGAAACTGAGGGTTAGAGTGATTTTCTTAGAATGTAAAGCAAGAATTTAAACACAGGCCAATCTTTGCAAAATCTAGGGTTCGTGACTTCCCCCAGAAATCTTCAGCTGCTATATAGGGAAACTGAGGCTTCTCTCTGCAACATTAGAGGAAGAATAGATCATGGGTGCCTAACATGCCAGGTGGCCCACACCTAATGGATAGCAGTCAGAGTGCTAGTGTGTGGCTGTGGCTGATGTACAGTCCACAAATCCAATCCACTTCCAAAAGCTAGGCTCCTACAGAAGGACTTTCTGTTGACACTTTCTCTGCATGTTTTGTTATGCTTGTTTTTGTTGGCCTGGAGAACCAGCAGCAGGGACAGCAGGAGGACTGTGAGCCAAGGGGCGGTCTGTTCACACCCAGGGGAAGAGGGTGTTTCACCAAGTTAGCTGCAGCTTGAAAGGACGGCTGCACAGTCTTGCTCGCTCCCCGTTTTTGTTATCCCAGAGATAATAAATACAGGCTCATTCTGCTGTGTCCAAAAGACCCTTTTCAGGAGACCTGCTCTTGCTGGAAGTCTCCCGAGTCCCTCTACCTGATTACAGTCAGATGCTGGGCATTTTAAATTAAATTAGAACAAATGACAAAAAAATGAAAGGAGAGTGGGAAGGAGGAGAAACAAACCAGCAAAAAAAAAGGTTATTTATTGAAAATAGCCAATGAGGAAAAAATGGAGCCTTAAGAACTCAACTGATACTGGCAGAGATTGATGTTTGTCATGTAGACTTCAGCTAAAAAAAAAAAAAAAAACAGCCACAAATGAGGATTTGTAGGTATGACAACTTTGCATCAACTCTGGCTAAAATATTCTACTGCAGATGACTTTATGATCAGGTTAAGCAGGAAATGTTCTAAATGGAGACCTGAATTTCTCTGGCTTTCAGACTGTGAAACAATCTCTGTTTGGTCAAATGATGCCATAGGCAGGATTCAAGGTACAGACTGAGGCACCAAGAATATCTGTCCCACTGCACCATTTTTCCCCAACCAAGTCCTGCCAAGAATGAAATGTCCAGATTCTTCCAGAGAATATGCTCAGAGGCCCATTGGAATTTGGGTAAATGAAAGAGTAGGAGATGAATGAATTCCTATAATACCCTATTCTCAGTGTGCTCCAAAACCAGTAAAATCATTTAAAATTAAATGGCAGGACAATGGACCAAGATTCCAGTGGGTCTGCTTAGCAAGAGTGATTTCAAGCAGAATTCTTTATTGTCCCATGCAAAACAACTTGCAAGCAGCCAGCTCAACAATGCCCCCAAAACACATCAGCCTCCTGGATACCCCTCTACCTTGGTTCTGCCCTTGTCCCATTTGCCTGGTACTTGTGGGATTCACTTCTTTCAGCTGCAGTAAATATTGCTGAATCCTAGAACAGCGTTAAGATATTTGATAAGACAATCTAAGTTCACCAACCAGATGCTGAAAGGACATTTGCATTTAATATGCTTTTTCAATACTATTAGCCCAAGTAATATATTGTACAGTAAAATATATTGTCTTATTACAGTACTCTCATCCTGAAGAAACAATAGCGGAAATAGAACTCATATTACTCTGTCTGTCACTAAAGGAGTGTTCTTCAATAATCTCAAACACACTGTGTATAAAATAATGTAATAATGGTAGAGGGTCAACTTCTCTTGTTCCCAAAACTTGCATCACGCATTAAAGGCCATTAATGAAACAAAGACAATGAAGAGAGCAGAAGGGATGATTAGCTTATCAGAGACATATAGAATTAAAAATACAGTTTGGTCCCATAGCTTTCCCCTAACATTAATCTTCATTTTAGTGTCTACAGCTCAGACATAAGTAAAAGTTTCAGGGCATTGGTACTACTATGTATTCTTTCAAAAATGTGACAATTGGTTTATTAAAAATAAATAAATAAGCATTCAGAAATAATCAGTGAAAATGTCTCTTAAGGCCATTATTTTTAGCTGAGCATTGTTGTGACTGTTTCCATGGCTAAACCATGAACATGTTTTCTGCACAAGCCCAGTCAGATAGTGGCCTTAATTAACTCTCAAATGGAGAATGCTGCGGTTTACCACTTATTAAACATCCACCACACCAAGTTACATTTTTTTACCCTTCCACACCTCACTTAGTCCAGACACCTCAAGGAACCCACAATGCTGAATAACCAGTGATTTGAAAACACACACCATGTGTAATTACCAGACTGAATGCACGATCTGTGAGGGACGCTCACGCCAATCTGGGCAGTTCTCATTTCCAGATGGAGTGATCCATGAGTATGTTGAGTATGTTGAGAAAGGGCAGAGGAAGCTGTCCTCACTCATTCATAGGAATTCAACAGATACTTATTAAGTGCTTGCTTTGTGTACTCCATATTGAGACTTCCTCTAGCTTCCTCATGTCTAGGAATTTTCAGGTGACCAAGTGGAATTCAGAATACGATGAAGGAGGAAGAAAACCATCCCAGCATTCAAGATTTTTAAACAGTGTTATCTACCAGAAAAGAAAGGATAAAATTAGTTATCAAGCTAATCTACTCTTAATACAACATAGAAGTAGACTAACCAAGCTCATTTCACCAGGCATTTTATTCATGAGGGAGATGATGCAGTCTGAGATTCAATTGAGACAGAATTAGCTTTTGTGATTAGCTAGGTTGAGTGGTTAAGGTATAGTAATAATGATATCATTATTTCTGTTTTCCCTTCTCTCATACAATATTCAGACACACACACACACACACACACACATATCAGTTTGGATTTGGCTTGTGAATCTTCAACTAGTGTTGTCTGTGTATCAACTTGTATGCCCCTGGGGGATGAGGGAGGGGTGCGAATTCACCTCTTGTCGAAATCCTGCTGTGTATAAAATGGTCTTGGAATTTGAAGGAAGAAAAAAAAATCCTTCTATAAAGAGAACATGTGAAAAGGCCAAGGGAGAGCATAACGGAAAAAATACATAAAAATGCAAATTTTCCTAAACTTCAGCTTTGGATGGACTGAAGCATAAGTGAGAACTTCAACAAAGCAATAGAAAAAGATGACAGTTCAGAGTTTCAAAAATTTAAGACAGCAGCAGGATTAGACACTTTGGGTTGTCTTCGCACACATTTCTTATGGGAGTTAATTCCATTTGACATGCAAGACCAAAGCAAGATTACAGAGGCATAGCCCCATGGCGAGGTGTATGCTGTAGCTAAAAGCTGGGATTTGAATAATTGTGCAGGCTTACTCCAAGAATCAGGCGAGAACAGAATGAATGGATTATTACAAGGAACTTTGTACATTTTTAACTGCTGGACTTAATAAAATACCCTCTATGTGAGAATAGTGTTATGGTCGTCTGCACTTACTCTAGCTGAAGTTTGTGGTAGGATCTTTCAAAAATGAGGAAAAACAGAAGCAGGTTTTTTTTAAAAAAAAAAAAAAAAGAAAAGAATTTGTAATGAATGAGTGGGCTGGGTCTTGCCCCTATGATTTACGAAGGAATGAGAAATTTGGATAACTTGAAATCCACATATTCAACACCCCTCCACCCCCACCACCAAGTTAGAAGGAATTCATTTCCTGTGCAAAGAAGTTTCAGGAAAGTGGAAGTAGAGTCCAGGGAAAGTGGGCCACGAAAAGGTGGATTTTTATTTCACTATTTCAGCTTGTTAGGAAGGTCATTTATTACTGTGAAAAATTACTAACTCTCACATCATGTGCTGTGCACGCGCACACACACATGATCACTTCCCTTGGATTCTGTGGAAGTACTTGTCTGTAAAAAGCAAAAAAGAGTAACAGTTCTAAAGACTTCTCACTGCTTAATTAACTGTCCAGTGAGAATTATTAAATCCTTTATATAATTCTTATTTCGCGCTCATTAAAGTGAAAGATACAAATGCCGGACAATGCAAGGTTCCAGAGTAGGTTTAAGAAAGGAAAAGGTAGTCTTATAATAGCTGAGAATTATGAAAAGCTGCCCATTAACAGGAGCCAAGTAGACCTTCCATTTTAAAAGTCACTGATTCAGATCTGAAATGATTTGATTTGATTTTCTTCCTTAAAATAGCCTTCAGCTCCTCCCTTCCTGAAAGCCCATTTCTGATTCCTCCTGCGGCCCTAACCAGCCTAGTGGGGAGAAGCCAACCCCAGAAGAGGAAGAAACTACTCTGGGGCCATGACACTGGGGCAGTGCGCCCTCTGCTGGGAAGCCAGCCCACAGTCCTGCTTGGGAACATGCCCCCAGGAGCCTGTCCCCAGGAAAGCAAAAGAGATGCGCACTTCCAAAAGCCTCTTTTTTTTTTATTTTATTTTTTTTTATTTTTTATTGTGGGTTGTTCAAAACATTACAAATTTCTTGACATATCATATTCCACACTTTGATTCAAGTGGGTTATGAACTCCCACCTTCACCCCATACACAGATTGCAGAATCACATCAGTTACACATCCATTGATTTACAAATTGCCATCCTAGTGTCCGTTGTGCTCCGCTGCCTTTCCCATCCTCCACCCTCCCCCCTCCCCACCTCTCCCCTCCCCTCCCCTCCTCTCTNTATCCAGAGATATACAAAGAACTCTAAAAAAATTAGACAATAAACAACAAACAACCCAATCAACAAATGGGCCAAGGACCTGAACAGACACTTCTCAGAGGAGGACATACAGTCAATCAACAAGTACATGAAAAAATGCTCAACATCTCTAGCTGTCAGAGAAATGCAAATCAAAACCACCCTAAGATACCATCTCACTTCTGTAAGATTGGCAGCCATTAGGAAGTCAAACAACAACAAGTGCTGGCGAGGATGTGGGGAAAAGGGTACACTTGTACATTGCTGGTGGGACTGCAGATTGGTGCAGCCAATTTGGAAAGCAGTATGGAGATTTCTTGGAAAGCTGGGAATGGAGCCACCATTTGACCCAGCCATTCCCCCAAAAGCCTCTCTTGCTCATTGCTGCAAGTGGAGATTAGAAGAAGGACGTGAATGGGTGGGAGGGCTTCATTAAACCAGAACTCAACTGCAGCTCTCCTCACAAAACATGTCTGACAACTTCAGGCTGCATGTAAAATGGCAACAGGAATGATGAACACATTACAAATTTGTAGACCCTAAAATTAAGCTGCACCTCATTTATTTCATATTTCATTTTTCAGCAGGGCTGTTGCTGCCTGGCACAGAGGCACAGATCTTTCTTGATAAGCTCTGTGGCTTCCTTCTTGGAGAAGGGATTTGTGCTCTGTATGGATGCACTCAGTCTTCTTGGAGCCCAAATTCTGCTTGGTGTAGCTAAGACAGAGGTGGCATGTTGCAGTGTTCTGTAGAAGTCTGGGATCACAGCCCTGGGAGGAAAGCAAAGGGATGTGTTACCACAGGAAGAGGCAGAGCTAGTCTTTTCCCCTTGCCTCAGTGCATCAGATCGTCACTACAAAGTGTGATTCACAGGCCAGCAGTTCCGGCATCACCTGGGAGCTTGTTAGGAAGCCGGGAGGCCAGGCCTCACCCAGACCTACTGAGTTATAATTTGCATTTTAACAGGATTCCCAGTGATTCATGGGATGTTGAACCTTGAGAGGCACCACCGTAGGTATGTGAAGAGCTAAACTGCAAGCAAAACTAGAGTATTGAGCTTTACAAGTAGAAGGGAATGTAGCTCTCCCATCTGCCTCCCAGAATAAGAAGACCTAGGCCCAGAGAACAACATAGCTCCTGACTTATCTAAGAAGGAAAATTTAAATAGACCTCAACTTTGGTTTGCAGTGAAAACCAGCAGGGTTATCAGAGCAGTCAGCAGCCAGCTTTATCATGTACTATATGAAGACAACAGAAGAGTGTCCCAGCATTACAAGGTACGGAATAATTCCCATGTGAGAGGGACCCTGTCTTCTTCAAACCAGTTATATAATACTGAAATGACTAGTCTAAATTCTGTAGGAATTGACATAGAAATGAGATTCTGATATTCCTGATGTCCACATAATGATTGATGGAACACATCGGAAAAATAAATTGAATTATCTTATAATCTCCCAGGGAAACATAATTAAGTTGTAAAGCATTTCCATGAAATCCTAAAAGCTTTATATCATCTAGACAGTAACTTCTACTACTTGATCAATAATTATATTAATTATAGGTAATTATTTTGGTAGCATGGTGTGACTTTGGGACTCCGTGTATTCTTGAGCTGATGTATTGATTCAGTAGTGAAGACTTAGTGGAGCCAGAGCTAGATATAAAGAATTCTTTGGGGTCCCCAAAAAGCTTTTTGATATTTATGCTAACTTGTACTAATTTGTAATTTGTGGCCACCAACTTGATGCTTCTTCACATAATGAAATGACTGATACAACCTGTGTAAGACCACTGGAATAGTGATTTCATTCACTATCCTTAACTCTCTAAGAACCAGAAGCAAGCTATCTTTAGCAAGTAATAGAAAACATATAGGAAACAAAATCTGCTATTCCTTTAACTTTCAAAATTCCAAGATAACCTTTGTCTGTGTGTAGTCAGGACAAAAGCATCCTCAGGGCAACTTGGACTCAAAGAATCAGACCCAAAGTCAACAATGCTCAGAAGCTTGGTGTGACAGTGACCCTTATATATTTATCACATTTCTTGGCAAACACCTAGTTATGAAGAAGATCCCTGAAATATATGTATGCTCGTGCACATTTTAAAAAACTGAGACTTTTATGTGACTCTCTTGAACTTTTGCACTTTCCGGAAATAACTTCAATGGGCATGTGCCTCCTCACTTTCATAAAAGTACCGGTGATTATCAACAGAAAATAAGGAATAAGGGAGAGACATAAGTTAAAAAGTAATAATTCCAGGAATAATATAACCATATGTCAGATTCCAAATTTTCTATGATAACAATCATCATATGTTAACTTTCCTGAATTCTCCATATTATTCAAGATGATTTGATAACATAAAGGAATAAAATAGTTGAAAGAATAACAATTAGAGTGATAGAAGTGAAATAGCTTATACGTGCATATTATTTTATAATTTCCTTAAAATATTTGTAAACCACCTTGTCTATCTGGTGGTCATTGTAAGAGATATATAGATTTTACATGAGTATAAAAGTTCACTGTTTTAGAGTCAAGGCTTGGTGACTACCAGGTTTGATTCCTTAGTCTGCTGTATGCCATCCATATAGTTTAAAAAAGTTTTTTTTCTCTGTCTCAGTTTCTACATCTGTAGCATGGGGATAATAACAAGACATACCTTTACTATTAAATACTAGTATTCTTGAAACTCCTCTTTCAGAGGATCTGAAATTCAAGTTTTAGTTTCCCGTTTAAGATATGCTTTCTTAAATGCATATTGCTTTAAAAGAAGAAGAAATTTGTAGGGACTTAAAAGTATAAACTTAACTCCTGTTATTTGACTCAAGTTTGACAATATACATGCACACACTCACACACACACACACAGAGTAGTACCTCACAGCCCAATACCAGAAGTTCCCCCACCAGGGATTTTCCATAAAGGGAGCTAACTGTGACCTAGGAGACTAGTAGAGATCTTACCATTCAGAGCAGAATCACCTGTGAACAAAACAATACAGAAAGCAACCCGAGGTTCCTTTGTCTTTCCCCCAGTAAAATCAATTCAGTTATTATCCACACTTGGGCACAGAATGACATATGAATAGCATGGCTTCAGCCAGCAATCCCTGCCAGAGATAGGGTGTTGTGGCTGATATTCCACACCCTGATTTACTCAGCATTGTCAATAGAGAACTAGGAGACCCATCTTAGGGAGGGAGATTCATTCTCAGGAACATTTAAGACACTAGTAAAGACAAGAAGGAAGAAAACTCAGAGCAAATTCATACAAAATCAAGTATTCTAGTATGCCCATCCTCAGGCATAGAGTCCAATGTGATGGGCAATATCACCGGGCCTAACGTCTTCCTCTCTGCTTTTTTTGTAGAGGTATTGTTTAGCCATATTTCCTACATGTGGGAAGGAAATGAACCACATACATACAATGCTGCATATGGGAGAGAAACAGAAAAGACTTCCCAAAGAAAGTAAGCAGACTAGTGAATGTGGCATTGTGGAACCCATAAAATAGACCCACAATGATTGAGAGCAAGAAAATGACTTGGTCTTTCTTAAAACTACAACAATTAGGCAATTGAGCTAACTAATAGGATCCGAGAAGATGTAAATAAGTGTTTTTTTGTATTAACAAAGAGAGTAAGGAGACGAATTTCAGCTCGAATGAAAGAGGTAAATGATTCTCCCCCAAAGGCAGAGCCAAGATTTCTCAAATGAGCTTTCTCCTAAAAGAGATAGAAGTAAAATATATGAAGCAAGATGACATAATGTGCTGTTGCCTAAATGTAGGCAGCGATGGCGTCCTATTCTCCACACCAAGCTGGGGATAATTGAATGCAAGACAAAGCAAAAAATATAGAAAAGGCCACTCAGAAACAGAAGCATAAAAATGCAGTGTGTGTAACAGTACTGAGAAGGGTACAGCTCTGTAGGACTGATTAATAAGAAGAGCGGTGAACAGAACAGAGTGGATTTGCAGAGATTAGGATGTAGCAAGCTTTGTCCAGAAGATTGTATAAAGTTCTTATTGGCCCTGAATCTGAAATAAGGTAACGAAAAAAAAAATACCTCCCATCAAGAAGGGCCCCTCATGATCTCTTTTGGTGTATTTTAGTCAAGCAACTTTCCTTTCACATATGCAGTTTAAAAAAATAAGATATAATATTTGCAAATATTTTTAAAATTGCATATAATAGGCAATAAAGTTACAATAATATGCAAATCATTCTCTAAGACATCTCTCTCTCTCTCTCTCTCTCTCTGAATGGCATTAAGATTGGAGGGGGACTAGTACTATGTTTTTGATGTTATAGTTTGACAGAACAGAACTTTTGAACAAAGATAATATATGTACATATATAATTATTATTTTTAATGCATAGTCTTTGAGTTTGGAGAAAATATAGAACTGGATAAAGCCTAAAGGTC
Source organism: Marmota marmota marmota (assembly GCF_001458135.2). Taxonomy (NCBI): domain Eukaryota; kingdom Metazoa; phylum Chordata; class Mammalia; order Rodentia; family Sciuridae; genus Marmota; species Marmota marmota. Next base: position 12,832,633 of record NW_025999977.1, read on the forward strand.
AGTTTCCAAGGTAACAAGAACAAGATGAAGAGTCAGAAATGTAAGATGGTCAGGTGGGTGTGAAGAACTTGGGCGTTTGTACTTTCAAACTCTAGGAGCTCCATGCTAGAGATTGCTCCCTTGCAAAGGGCAATGTTAACTTCCTCCGGGTTCCAAGCAACAGAAGATCATTTTCTGGAGGAATAAAGGGGAAAAAGAGAAAAACAAAAGAACAGAAGAGCCAGCCTACAAGTGAGTGCTCAAGAGTCTAAAACCAATGATAATGTTTGAGAAGTGAAGGAGGACAGGCAACCATTTATAATTGCATGGCTTGGGCTGGCAGAAAGAGCCTCGGTGCACAGGCTTCTCTCCAGTGATCACAAGCTAAGACTTGGAACCATCCTTAAAAAGAAAATTAGGTGCTGTAGTCCTTGGAGGATATAGGAGCTACCTGGCCGGGATCCAGCGGTCTCCTCCAAGGTTTTAATCTTAATCGGAGAGTTCAAAAGCCACTTCTGTTGTCAGTGCTCTGATTTATTCTGTGGAGAGTTTGGAGACCTTGATGCCAGGCCAGGGGTTCATGTCTCCAGGGATGAACAGAAGTGGCATCTCAAGAGGGAAGAAAGAGTTCTTTGACTTTTACCCAATGACACATCTACACCACAGATCCTGAAGCAGCAGGTGTAGGGGGCAGAAGCAGAGCCTCCTGCAGCTGTGGTCAGATGCCACCCCACTGCGAGCTCTGGGGAGTTAACACTGAGTAATTTAGGCAGGAAAGACAGAAAAATAAATAGAAAGAAGAGCAGGCATTTTTAGGAATGTGATTTCCATGCAACCCCCAATCAGGAAACATTGGTCAAAATACTTCTCAAAACTTTCACTTGTTGCAAGAGTAGAGAAGGGGAAATGTACAAGTGTTAGTCCATCCGGAATCAGCAAAATCAGGGAAGGGAGGGTGGGGTGGCTGTGGAGGAGGAGCACTACATACCTTAGGGAGCCCCAGGCCCCGTCTGCCTCTTCCTTTCCTTTTGACTTCCTTGGAGAGATTATCCCTGTGGTTTTTAGGAAAATTAAAACACAATTTAAAAGATAATAAAGAAAAATACACATATGCTCTATATTCACATACGCTCTGTGTGCATATTGATTCTATTCCTTTCCATAAACAGAAACAAAGACAAAAGAAGAAAAGTCTAATTTTGCAGTTCAGTTTTCAAGCCTCAATTCTGACTCACCAATGAATCTTCTTATATACAAAGCTGACTGGAGGGAGGGGTGGGATTGAATAACAAATTTATGTGATACAATCACATCATTTACAATCACATAATGGACCATATCCCAATTTTCAAAAGGCATAAAGTATCCTCATTAATACGATAAGTGCAGCAGTCAAATCAGCACTGTGATTTTATCAGGGTTTTTGACTGTACATGAATTAGAATGTAAAATGCATACAGAATTTTTAATGGGAAGGCTTTAACATTCACTGAATGTATTTCTTACTGTCATTTGCATCACATTAAAGTGAAATTCTACATAAAAGGATAAAGAGAATATGTCCTAAATTACAGTTTTTCCATAGTTGTCATGTCCACACATAGAAAAATCTGATTCATAAGCTTGAACATGATCCTAAATCTGAAAAGACTGCACCAGTTCTCTATTTGTTTGTGGGTTTTATGTGGCTGTCAGGGCTGGGTAGAGCTCTGTAAGGTCAGATTGTCAGGACAAAGCTAATAAAGATCATGGCAGGCTAGGGGGCAGGCGGAGAGAGAGGATGATTGTATTCACTGTCTCTACTCTTGCACATTATTAAACACTGTGCCTGCATTTTTCATTTCATATCAGACTACTAAAAAGTCACTCATGTTCCTTAGAGGTATTTTGTTGCTTTTTTTAGGAAGCTTCTATCATCATTTTAGCTCGCTGCAATAAAGTTTATAGGCATGGACTTAATGTCTTATAAGCCCAATTCTGTATATTCCACTATGAATAAGCACATATAGCATGCTATGTCCACTAGATATTTTCTATACATTTGTTTCATTTCCTACATGTGCATATCTACTCATAGGTTGAAGTACAGCCCATGTGTCAGAAGTTAGTCTCCAGGTAATGACAACTTGGCTTAAGTGTGCTTGGTCGCTTCTATACACTGAGGCAAGGAAAAGGAACCTGTCATTTCTCATTAACTTCATATCACACATACAGTAGTCCATGATTGGTGTGTAGTGGTTGATGCAGAATCTTGGGAGTCTAAGAGAGTGTTCTGTATCCTAGAAAAGACCAAGGTGTCATCTGCCACGCCAACCCAATAGACTTGAGAAAAGAGTCTGCATACATGCTGACGGCCTGTCCACTGGCTAGCACACCTGGGCCATGCATAGGAATTTGTACACTGAATGACAGCCTTGTTATCATTTTAGAGTTCGAGAGAGAATATTAGCATATAACCAAGAGAAAGACATGCATGGAACTTGAGGTGAAATCGATCAAACACACAATAAGCCCCAACTAGTGTATTTTGCTCCTGGATAAAACATTTTATGGATATATACGGAATGGACCCACATTAAATGAATGGGTCTAAGAATGGCCAGTCTATTCCATTTTATTCATTTTTATCTTTAATAATTCATCTAATCACCTTAGATTTTATAAGGATCATAGACGTGCACAGACCAGTGCTCAACATCCATGGTCAAATATTGCTGTCAATTCTGGTAGATCTCCTTTGAATATATGTAGATTATGAGGTAAATGTGACAATTTCCTTCCATATCTAGATACAGTTTAAAAAACACTTATAATGACCACTATAATAACACTTATAATTGTTACCCCAGGCCTTTTTTTTTCTTTCTCATCCTTTCTCCTCTTCTCCATTTTCTGTTCATCTGCTGTTCTTTGTGTTGTTCATTTCCCCCCCCCTTTGTTTCATGTTCTTTGTATTAAGTTAGAAATTGGAATTTGGACCAAAAAAAATGTATTGAGATTCTGATATATTTTTAGCCATGATAACATTGTTCTCTTTGATATCTAAAATACTTGTCAAGTGGCAAGAATTCTATGGAGAAGACATTTATGGATTGATGGTAAAACTAGCAAAAGGTTCCTGATAATAATATTACTTAGTTCAATTTATTCTGAAGCAAAATTCATGTGGATTAACAAGGTGGGTAGTTCACCTGTAGGAATCCTGGCCCTTTTTGTTCAATGACTGGGGGAGCATTAGCAAGCTCTTTAGCCATGAATATGCAATACAATGATGCACATCAAGTAACCAGAGTAGGTCCAGAGACAAGTGAACAGGTCAGACCCATTATATTCACCAGACAAGACAAAATGACTTCACTTTTGTCAAAAGCAAAGAGCACCCAAAACTTTAAATTAGATATGATAAAACTGGACTTCATCCATGATTAGACTGTGTAAACTCAGGTAAGTGAAACACTTTTTTTTTTCTCTGAGAAAATTACAATAAATCTCTTTCGTTTCTCTTCTAGTTTTTGAGACTCCCTGAAGAAGTTGCTAACTCAGAAATTCAAGGAGCAAAGAGAGATCATGTTTTTTACCACTTATCAGGAGTTAGCAGCTGGGCATGGTGGTGCATGCCTGTAATCCCAGCCGCTCAGGAGGCTGAGGCAGGAGGATGGAGAGTTCAAAGCCAGCCTAAGTAATGGGGAGGCGCTAAGCAACTCAGTGAGACCCTGTCTCTAATAAAATACAGAAAAAGGGCTGCAGCTTAGTGATTGAGTGCCCCTGAGTTCAATCCTTGATAACCCCCTCGCAAAAGGAGTCAGCAAACAAAATTTATTTTAAAATCTTCTGCTTATTACTCTTTGCTATTTTCATAATTTTATCAAGAATGTGACTGCAAGTTGATCATTTGAACTGGAATTTCTTTGACTTCACAAAAAGGATAAGATTTCCTTGTTCTAACATACCTCCTAACTCATCTGTGGCATTACACAAATATATTTTTACCTAATTTGTACACAGAATATATTCTTTCTGTGACAATATGCATTTGTAAATAATAGCAGAATGAATTAATGTTTCCTTGAACTCCACCTTTGTTTCACACCACCAGATATGTCTCAGGCATTACCCTCCCCTTTCAAATGAAACTAGCAATCTATCTCAATAGAGTCAAATTTATGCCACAATCTTTTCTTTCCTTTTAAATGCATGCAATTTGTTTTATAGGGTCTTATTGCTCATGCTTCATTGTTTTCACATTTTCTTCTCATAAAATAGTTCTAGTATTTGACTCTATATGAATGTGTTGAACTTCTTGACAAATAATTTTTAAGATGCTTGAACTTTTTACTTTATATTCACATTCTATCTCTCTCTTATCAGACCACATAGAAGTTACCTTAGTCTTCAAATAAACATACAGGCTTGATACTTTATCAGCTTTTTACATTGCAGCCTTAAAGATTTGGGGCCTCAAAAAGTTAAGTCATTGAAGCAAGATAGCAAAACTTTAGCTCCTTATCATTGGCTCTTTTGTTTCTGTTTTACTAGAAAGGTATTGGTAATTTGTTTCTATCTATATCTGCAAAATAAGATGTCATCAATACTGTTTTTGTCTGCCTTTGAGGCTTTGTCTATAGAAAGGCAGGACAAGGAAGACTGAGCTAGATTCGCTGTAGAGCTAATACAACTAAAGTTAGGTTTGTATTTCCTAAATTTAGATTTGTATTTCCTAAGTTTAGATTTGTATTTTGTTCAACTGTTCGTGTTTCATTTCTCCCTGTTAAAATTTATGTATATAAGTAAAGTCATAGATTTGATCTTGGCAGAAATTAAAACTTACAGATTTCTATTAAACATTTTAAAAACACAATTGAAAAGTTAAGAACCCAGACTGTACATGTTACTTAATTCATGGATAACTTTATTTCAATAATATTTATGTAATATGTCTGTGTAATGATAGTAATTCGAATCCTCCACTGGACTTAATATTCTTTTAAAACTTTGATTTCTTGGTGCTTTTTTTTAATCATCTGAACATAATTCTAAAAATGACTTGGAATATGTCTATCTCCCTTTCTTTTCCAGGTATTGAATGGGTTCTTTTCATTATCTTAATCTACCAATCTATTCATCTTCATCAACCCCTAGATTTACTCTTAAGTTTCAGCTGCCCATTAGGAAACTATTCTTCAATAAGCTTTTCTATCTCATAAAAATTATGATGATTTTTTTTTTCCTTCACACATCTGGTTGACTTTCCTCTATCCTTTGATTTTTTTTTTTTTTTTTAAGATTTGTGAAAAACAAGAGTAGATTTTGGCTCATCCTCTGTCAGAAGTCTTGATCTAGAACTTTCCCTCACCCAGTGCATTTTAGAGGAACTTGGGGATATCCCAGAGAGCAGGAAACAGGAAGTCAGGTTAGACCCATTGCATTCCTAGATTTTTTTTTTTCTATTTTAAATACCTTCCTATAATGTTCACAGATACTAGAATGAATTTTCTAAGGCAAGTAAAATAACCTTTACCAATTTCACATTCCTTCCAAGCCCTACGCCCCCTTCTAGAAATCTTGAGATTTCCCAAAAGTATCAAAGTGCTGAAAAACAACTTAAGCAAAACGCCAAGTTCTCCTACTGCTCCACACCTTCTGTCTTTGTAGCCTCTGCTGAAACCCAGCAGTAATAAACTTCCACAGACTTCTTAGTTTGTCAATAACTCCCTGTTTCCAAATGCAAAAAAGACCAGGGAAGTTTGTCCTCTTTTGAAGTCTCAGCTTCCCGGGTCATGAAAATGTCCTGCTCCTTGTTGTAAGTAGATTTGTGCTTCACTCTATTCCATATCCGACAATGCATTTCAGAGTTAAGGTACACCGGGAGGTATAATACTGTTCATGTATTTATGGGAGAGGGTAGTGTTTTCTTTCTTTTCCTCCCACAAGAGGATATGTAGAAGAGAATTGCTGCTGTTACTTATTTTTATTCTTCCTGCTAACATTCAAAGAATTTCCAAACTACCTAGTTGAGGCATACACATCCTCGCAAGATTGCCACATATTACCTCCTTTATCCCAGGCACCAGTGCATTGACACTGACGCATCAATGCTATCCTTGTGAGAATTAGCCTATCACATTCATTTACATCCACTTAATTGCTGCTGCTATTGTTTAGTCCATTAACCTCCAGCTAGGGTGCAATTCACGTGAACACTGGGGAAGCACAACCATTCGATTAGTTCTGCAAAGTAGATTAAAATCTTCTGCCTAATTGGAGACTGTCCATACTGCTGCCTCCCTTCCAGCCCCAGGTTGAACAAATGTCCTGTCTTCAAGGGAGGACTCTCAGTTGGCAATATGGAAGCCTCAACTGGACCTAGACACACTTCCCGAACACACCTGTGTACAGGACACTGGGCTGGGCACCATGCTAGCAATGATCACCTGTCTGGTCTCTGCCCATAATTTGTGATGAGTCTTTTGATTAGCAGCTGGCCTTCTTTGTTCTCTTAAATGATACATGCACCCTGGAGAAACAACTTGGAATATGGCTAAATCACTAGACCCCCCCCCCAAATTGGTAGCAATTTCATTTTAAAGCACAGCATTTAGAAAAGTTCTTATGAAACAGTTGTCCAGTTTGGGAAGAAAGGAGAATCAAAAATATGATAGTCTTACTTGATTCAAAGCATAAGTCCCTCTTGGACAGGGATCATTTATTTAAAACCTATCACTGATGTCATAGCAAGCATGCTTTGGTAAGGAAGCTATACAGAGTTGTGAGCAGTGAAGTCCAGAGCTTTCTTTGGCAACATGTTATCACTATGTGTATGCTAAGCTGAGGTGCTTTAAAATGTTTAATTATGTTTTATTCTAAAGAAGATGAGTAGCTTACATATCACTCCCAGAATCCCAACTAGTAGCATTAGGTAAAATTTCTTCATTTAATCTAAAATGCCTGTTGCAACTTCATTTTTGTCCACCTCTCCAGCACATTTTCTGACTTTAAAATCTCGCTACACAAAACTGATAACACTTTCTCAAATGTATTAGATTTCTTTGGCCTTGTGTCTTTATGCTGCTATTCTGGCTATCAGGGTTTGTTATAGACATGAGACACACACAAAGGAAGAAGTGCTTATGTCAACCTCTGAAGTCAATCTAAGATACAATCTTAAAACACATCAGGTGCTAGACATCAATTACACTATGGAATCCTCCCCAATGGAAGGTGGGAAAGGTTGCGTTATGCCCCTTGACTGATAGACTGAGGCTCCATGACCCATGCCAGGCACCACATTCATAAGTGATGAATTGAAATCCAGTTCTAAATGAGTGCAAGACTATTTCTTTCCTATGGCCTCAAAGAGGTAATCCTCCAGAAGAGAGAAATCATGAGCTGCTTTCAGTGTTGAAAAGAAGGAAGTCAATATCCCTCCATTTTGCCTGATGTTGATGTATAATCCCAAAGGTAGCAAGGCACTGGGACTTCACAAAGGAGAATGCAAGAAGCAATGGAAAAACATGTTAAAAGCACATGATGTCTCTGAGGGTCAAATCAAACACTAGCGCCCTAGGTAACAGAGAATTTCTAACAGCTTATGGATAGGGAAAAGGGACCCACAGAGGCTGAGAAGATTCAGGGATCCTAGGAAGAAAGACATAATGCTGACTCTCCTCTGAAGATGCCAAGCAGAAAAGCATCAAAGTTTTTTAGTTTCCTTGCATTGTCTGTGATGAGGGCTGCAGAAGTGCCAAGTGCCCAGAAGATGGTAAAGTAGGTACCTTAGGACAAGAGGATTTGGCTGGCGAATCAGTGCTTTATCCCTTGGATCTCTGCTTCATCTCCTTCATCTGTTACATGAAGAAGGTAAGGAAGAGAGACAAGGAAGAACTCATTAGAGATTAAAAAAAAATCTTAAAATGAAGATCAACCCAAACATGGAAAGAACTAGGAAGAATGCAAGTGGAGCCTCACATATTATATGTGGAACCTTCTTATCACAAATCAAGCCAGCAAACTGTTGACTTAAATAGGTTTTATTTTCCTATGTTGATTAATACACTGTAATAACACCCAAGATATATGGATCTCACTTTTGAGTCTTCGGACTCCTCAGAATTTGATGCTGGAACTGGAAGAGGGAAACCTAGCCTCACCCCTGCCCTACCTCCTGTTCTTCCTAGTTCTGCACAATGAGGATTCTCACATGTGTGTAGACATACCTTCCAATGTCTTCCAAAGTCAGGCCACACCAGGGTCCAGCTGTCAGGAGGCATTGGTAAGGTCCACCCCAGGGGGAATGAACCCAGTGAGAAAAAATACACTCGCCCTGGAAGTGGGTTTGGGACCATTTGGGCAGAATATTTGGGGGTCCAGTATATCCAGAGCATGGTCTATTGGGTAGGTGTTCAGGACACAGTTAGGGAAGTTCTTTGGTTCTTTGGACACCTGATCCATTAAGGAAGATTAAAAAGGCCAAAAAAGGAACAAAATGGGTCCTTCAAACCACAGGATTCAAGGCAGGGCCAGATATTATCTATGTCTAAAATAGTATTACACATGGTATAAAACAACACGTTCCTACAATCCAGATACCCTGGTTTGGCACCAAAGTTCCTGATTAATGTTTCAAGAGGCCTATAACATCATACAGCTCTAGGTGGCCACATTCATATCAGAGCATGTGGGAGCCCTGTATCGGGCACAGTCAGGTTTTTGTTTTTGTTTTAAAAAAAGTTCTTAAAAAGTGGCTGGAATTTTTAATGCTAACATTTTAAACTTTTGCGCAGTTAAGGGTCATTCAAACTCCCATGCAGTCCACAGTGTCTGTGCATACAAGTTTATATGTGGCAATTCAAATTGCCATTAAGCAATTGAAGCAAAACAGATTTGAGAGTTCACTTAATTTCTCCTTGCCAACACACATACACACAGGTAGACTAAAACTAGCAGTTCAATATTGTCCTAATTAAATATTTACTTCACCAGCAAATTGAAACCAAGAAGTTAGTTCTGTGCCTTGGTCTACTCATTACCATAGAGGCTGCTCCATCAGAAAACCCTTTCTCAGTTCCAAACAGAGAGCTCTCCTCTGCAAACTCACTCCTGCATTGCATTAGCCGCCACATCACATCCCCTTCTCCTCCAGCCCTGGTGGATACAAGTTTCTCTGAGAAGATCATTTCTGTTGACCGAACTTTAAGTTCTTTTCCCAGATCCCTAACATGATTTGACTGAATTTCCTGAAGCTTGTGTGTGTAAAGGTTGCAGAATGTCAATTCTCTAGTGGTGGGATTTGGAAAAGAGGATGAAACCCAGAAACTTTATTCAGAGTGTGTGAGGAACCACTTTCATTATTAAGTATTTCATATAACAGTATTATAGCTATTTGCCATAGTCCTTTTATCCAAGGATATGATACAATTTCTCATTTAACTGATCCTAAAAATATATCAATATTAATTGGTAGCATTTTATTAAAAGCTTATGATGTTCCAGACATGGGGTATGGTACATTTCATGAATTCTCTTCTTACTGTATGGTGACAGTATGAAGTGGGTATTATTATTATTATTATTATTATTATTATTACTACTACTACTTCTATTTGTATTATTGTAAAGATGAGAAAAGTAGGGCTTGCAGAAGCTAAATAATTTGTCCAAATTTACATTGCTAATAAGTAGCAGAGCCGTAAGTCAAAACCAGACAGTGAGACTCCAGAGACCTTCTACTTTGTGTCACCAATACCTATTCAAGTTTGAAAAACATTTCTTGGAGACATGAAGAAGCAGGAAATATTTTTATACCTCCAAATAAATCCTTAACCTGGGGGAAATTTAAAAAATGAGATAGTATGAAGGTAGAGTAACAAGGACCACATTTAACCTTCTACCCGAAACAACTAAAAGTAGGAAAAATATATATAAAAATATATATTTATATGTTAACATGCATTATATGAACACACACACATATATATATACACACAAACACTACAGACATATGGTTTCCAAGGTATTGGATGTTAAGCAACAAAACAGAATGTTATATATCTGACATGTGGGAAACAAATGAGGTAAGCCCTAAGGTGGTCCTACGTTACTCTGTTGAAGGAACATTTGGGCTACAGTGCAGAGGGAAAGCCATTCTATTCCTAGTTATATACTCAAGAAAAATAAAAGTGTGTGTACATTCAAGCACTTATTGATGGAAGTGGTTGCATTTGTAATAGCCAAAATTCAAAAACAATCCCTAGAGGTAAAAAGAATATGGTATATCTACACAATGAGTGGTACTCAGTAACAGAGGAATAACTATTGAGATATGAAACAAATAGATGAATTGCAAAGTAATTATGCTGAGTAAAAGAAAACAAACCCAAAATAAAAGAGTACATGGTGTATGATTTCACTTCATATAAAATTCTAGAAGGCAAATGAATCTAAAGTGACAGAAAGCAGAACATTGGTTGTCTCGATGCTGGAAAGAAGGTTTACAGAGGGACATGAGGAAGTTTGGGAGATGACAGATATGTTCATTATCTTGACTGTGGTGATGGTTTCCTAGGTGCACATATATGTCAAAACTTATCAGATCGTACACTTTAAATATGTGCAGCTTACCATCTGTCAATTATACCTCAATAAAGTTGTTGTAAAAAACAACAGAATTCTAATTAACAAGATGAAAGGTTTCTATCTTTTCTGATTTTAAAATCATAGAATATAAACCTTATAAGAGCAGAGATTCAGTTCATCTTGCTCAGTTTGGTTCTATTTATATTTTTTATTATTTATTTTTGGGTGCCGGGGATTGAACTCAGGGACACTGAACTACTGAGCCACATCCCCTGCCCAATTTTGTATTTTATTTAGAGACAGGGTCTCAGTGAGTTGCTTAGTGCCTGACTTTTGCTGAGACTGGTACTTTGAACTCATGATCCTCCTGCCTTATCTGGGATTATAGGCATGTGCCACCACACCCAGCTTCGATTTGGTTCTCTTATGCCTAAAATTGTGTGTTCTAATTAGTACTTCTGAATAACTTCCCCAAATGTAGTGGCACAAAGCAGCCACATGTCAGATTGTGTGCATCAGAAATTAGGGCACGATGGGGTTGACTTCTGTGCTCCATGGCGTTCAGAGCAATTGCTGGGGGCTGGATGCATCCAGGCTCCTCTGAAACAGCATGGTTCCTCTTGGTGCTATCTCTAGTATGCAGCTCCAGGGTTGCCAGACTCCATACATGTCAGTTCTAGGCGCTCAAGACCTGCCTCTCAAGAGAGATCCAGGATGACACTGTGTGAACTTTTTGTGACCTAGCCCCAGAATCCATAAAGGATCATTTATACTTCATTACTTTTGATTAAAGCAAACAAAGATTTGCCCAGATTTGTGGTGAAAGAATATAGACCCCACCAATGCATCAATGGATCATTCTCAACATATTTGTCAACACTGTAAAGAGAAGGTGTGGAGTGAAATATATACTAGTGTAGTCATCTTTGGAAAGTCTTAGTGCTTGTGCCACAGAATGAATATATGAGCATGAGTTATTCACTTCAACTTTGTCTGCAGTCTTACATTCTGCATGAAATCTAATTCAGGGATTCATTCCACAGAGTGCATCTTTTTTACCCACTGTGAATTCCAGAAAGAATATTATAACCTATACTCTGAACAAGCTTATATTTTAATAAAACAAATATAGAAGAGAAGATAAAGAGATAAATATGAATAATGGCAACTTAGCATAGAAAGTTTAAGTCTTGGGGAGGATATTCAGCACTATCAGGACTGATTTCAGAAATGCTGATTTCTATACTTAGAACTAGGAAAGATTAGTAAGATTTCTACAGCATAGGTTGAGTTTTAAAAGTAAGGAAATAAGCAGAAAAGTTTAATTCAAGAAACTATACAAACCTAGTACACATTATCTGAAACTACAAGAGCTATAATTTTACACCTTAATTCTCAGTTATTCCAATTTATTGAGTTCCTCTTCTCCTCAGGAAATTGTGAGGGTCAATCAGGTTTTGGAATCATAGACACATAAGATGTATATAGATGGGAATAAAGATGTATATTAAAAAGGTTAGGATCAAATCATAGGGACTTTGGATATGAATTTATTTGTCTGTAGTATATTAATGTATTACTGATATATAATATATTAATATTACTGCTATTTAATAATATAGTATATTAATGTTACTGATAAGCAGATACTATGTATTATATCAGTAACATATTAATAGTATATCAGTAATATATTAATAGTATATTAATTAATCATAGTACCATACTATCCAGCTAAATCCTACACAGTGGTAGTAAATCAGAACATGAAACAGATCATGATAAACAGCAGTAGCATTAATAGCATGGTAATGTATACACACACAAGCCTACAGTATAACTTTAAATTATAATGTTTTTAAACAAGAAATTCTAAAGCCAGGGCAAAACTTAGCAGTCTTTTAAATCATTTACCAAAGATTACAATCCAATTTATTGCTTCCCTAAAAGTGTGTGTGAAGTTACTGAGAGGTACCCTCTCATTCTATGTGGAGCATATTGTGGAAGTTGGTTTCACAGGAATAGTTTTATTAGGGAAATATTTTGTGACATGGAATGAAAAGTGCCTTACATATACATGCTATACCTATAATATTGCTGTCGTATTATTTATAAAGCATAGGCTCTTTCTATTATTTTTATGCACTAGTAGATTTTGGCAGTTCTGTGATTTCTTTTGATATATGATTTACTGTGTCAACTAATCCTGTAAAAAGGAACCCACACTAAATGAACAGACAAATAGACATTTGTCCAGCAAAACTGCAGGGTATGGAATCTATGTTCACTTTCAGAAAATGAAAGCTCTATGAGGAATGCAATCATTGTTTGCCAATTTTGAATAACTAAGTCCATTCTTGGCCCAAATCTCTAATTTCTAATTAGGATTTCTGGCACTATTCCTCTCCTGTCTCTGTCTGTCTGTCTGTCTGTCTGTCTCTCTCTCTCTCTCTCTCTCTCTCTCTGGCATCTGTGAGTCTCTTTTGATAATGAATATGCCAAGCGGGCGCAGAGTTAAGTCTAGGCCTCAGAACTAGGAACATTTCCATCAAAGATGGTTTGTTAATAATAAAGTAAGGAGGAAAAAAGCTATTTGCTTCTTTTGTGGCTCTGACCCTCCCTTGGTCCTGCCAGGCCTGCCTGAGCATCAGCAGAGTTCAGTGGTAATTAAAGCAACAGTGTTGTGAAAAAAGTGTGAATTACTTTTAGGGGAAGACTTGGATGTTGCTACTGACTGACAAAGCGCAGCAGGGGACTCGGCTGGATATTAAAGAGTGATGTAGTCCCCGCATTGGAAGGTGGCTTTTCAGCACAATGCAAAATTGTGACTTTTCACAAGTTGATATATCTGGAACCATTCGAGTTATCAGCTCAAAATTTAGATTTTTCCCCCCTTTCTTTGGCATGCTTGTAGAGGAAAACTATGTCACATTTCATGAAATGTGGTGTAGTGGTTGGAATTAACAAGAGCCGAAGTATATTTTCTTTTTCCTTCCCCTGGCTTTTTTTTTTTTTTACTCCATCATGGAATTATTTCAACCTTGAAAATAGTGAGGAAAAAGCTGTAAAGGATCATGTGTTCAATCCTCTTTTGGCAAGGTATTTCAATGTCAACCCTCTAGGCTTTCTGTTTCTGTCATTTTTAAAGAAAGAAGTACAGACCAGCACTCTGTTGACAATGCCAAGAAGGGCCAACTCCTCACTCTCAACACTGGAGAATAAATATCCACATGGTTGGTGGGCTGCTTCCAACACCCCCCAGTAGGGAAAAGTTCTGATCTTGCTCTTTATGGCTGCAAATCTTGTGAAGCCAACTCCCACACAGATGTGATATAATGTTGATTCTGCTCCTTATCCAGTGAGGGGGAAAAAAATAGTCTTTAGACAAATCCAATAAACCTTCTGTAGATAGGAAGTAAGAGAATAAAATAGCTCAATGGACTCTCAGTCACTTTTTGTTTTATGAGCTAACCGACACGATTGGTCTTCCTGAATCAGGTTCACAGAATACATGTGGAATGCTGTGTAAAGGCATCACCAAAAGACTGTTGTGCTCTGCACTGGTACAAGATAGGGTGAGATGGAACTGGAAAGCAGTGGGAAATATGTGATAAGAGCCTGTAATAGTGATATACTAATCATGTAGATAAAGAATAATATAGTGTGCAATAGGCATAGGCTCTTTATTATTTAAACTTTTTTCCCCATAAATAAATGGATTAAGACAATAAGTGAAATCCCTGCTTTTGCTATAATTTTAGTAACCCTGCCCATCTCTGATAGCAGTGGGACACTTTGTGGATCAAAGGATCCAGCAAAGCAGAGGGTTATAAGGTATGATAATAAGAGCCTGAATGAGGGAGTCCTGATGTCCTCACTTACATATTGCACAGCCCCAATTTCCTCAGGGGTAAAAAGGTTGTAAGAAGCATTCCCACTTTATTTTCAAGAACAAGTGAATTAAGATGTAAAACAAATAAAAAAATGTTTAGCAAAATGCTTTGCATATAGGAAGTAGTTGATAAAAACTGTTAGTACATCATCATCCAACTGGGTTCTATCCTGAAGCAAAGTGGTTTGGGGAATTCCTTTTGCTTTTAGATATCCTAATTCTGCGTGATTTGTTAAGCAATGGGGTAATATTTTTTAAGTATTATAAGGTTATGAAATGGCATTTAGGGGATGAGGTTGTGACATGGCAAAAAATAGACAGTTTAAATAGACAACAATGATATAAACAGAATAACTGGGGTGCTTCTAATGACATTCTTTCACCCCACTAGTGCAAAGTTTAATTAGTATGTAAATAGCATCCTCGTTTACAATTGACATACTGCCACCTCTTTTCATGCCAAGCTGTCAGGGCCTATGAAACTGTAAAATTCCTGACACTAAACATTTGTTGTAAACTGATCCTTCCCAAAGTAACTTAACTAAAGCTGAAAAGACAGGAAAGGTGATAAGTACTTTTTTTTTTTTTCTTTAAAGCCATTTCTCAAATTTTTTTTTTTTCAGAGAAAAGGGCCCAACTGCTTTTGAGCAGAGATTCACCCAATATATTGGGCTCAGGGCATATTCTGCAAAAGAAAAAAAAAAATTACATGAACTACCAACCCCAGAGTGATGAAAAGCAAAGTGGGTAAGGAAAAAAATACCCTCAATTGACATAGCTATTTTCATCACATCAAATCAGCCATCTGTTCTTGACATAGTTTATTATCATTAGGAAGATTTTCTCAATTCAGACATGGTGATGAGGAAAGATGAAGAATTAACCAGATAAATAGCCAATTTGGAAAATTCAGGCTGAGACCCTTTTTCCTCAATTTCCATTGCCTCCTTCCTCCCTGCTCCATCATCACACTCCAATTATTCCAAGAAAAGCTTCCATGACAGGATTAGACATGTTTAGGGTGGTGTGTTTCCCCATTTGCATAGGCATAACAAACCAAACCCACTAGGTCTCAAATGACACAAAGGTGACCAATGTTGTACCAAAAATATAATAATCTCCCATTGTTAAAAATGACTGCATAAACTTAGAATGGCAGGTGGCTACAGTTAAAAGTGAGGGAATTAAGTCTCTGAATTGAAGTATGAAAGTACCCATGTTTTCCTCCCGGAATTTATTCATTAGAAATCCATCAATTTACCTTGGGATAAGAATGTTTAGAGAAGAAAATTTCCTTTGAAATCATCACGGAGTAATTCCAACAGCTCTGTGTGGGATAATCTGGAAAGAAAAAGTAAATGTTGGAAACTAATAATAAAAAGAAAATATTTAAATCGTATGCTTGATATCAACTTCATAAAATGAAGTTGGATCTTCACAAAAGTTAAGCTCATAAATTGAGGGAAAAGCAGCTAAAATAAAACTCTTGACAAATATCAATAAGACTACTTTAAAAAAATATCCAAGCTGGTTATTTTATCTCCATAATATCAAAAATCAAGTTTGATACTGCCTCAAATAGTTCACAAATTCATGATATTAAATTTGTAAGACTCTAACCCACAGATTTTTGGATGATGTTTAAAATTATTTTTTTTACTGACAAACTTTAAAATGAGGAGGATAGGAACTCTTGAGGTTGAAACATGCAGATTCCTTCACAAAACTACTTCTTTCCTAACACCTATTTTCTTTTGTGTGTCTGCATCCTTCCTTTGATAACATTCCTGTGATCTCTTATTCTGATATTTTATACTGCTGTATCAGATGTGTTACTAATTATTAGAAAAGTAGCTTTTTAGCGTTCCTGATTCTTCATGATCTGTTATGAGAGTCATCACTGTTGCCAGAACTTCTTTTCTCCACACACTCTTTTCTTGATTTTATCTGTGTTGTAGGATCCTGATTGTTGTCATATCTCCCAGGATTCTCTTGGTTGTTTTTTTTTTTGCTCCAACAAAGTTAAACATGAACATAGTGATGAAACCACAGTCTTATCACTCAACAAATGTCTGTCAAGAACCTACTATAAACCAGATACTGTGCTAGATCCTGGAGATACAAAGGAAACTAAGCACACAGTTCCTTGGCCTTCAGGATTTTACATTTCTAGAACAGAGGTCAGAAAACTAAGTCTCTTAGGCCAATTACAACTTAGTACTTGTTTTGGTAAATAAACTTTTTACAGGCAAGAGTTTTGCATATTTGTTTGTGATATAGTTAAGTAGTTGAATCAGAGATGATTGGTCTACAAAGCCTAAAATATCTGCTCCGCGGCTCTTTACCGAAAATGTTGCCTGACTCTGGTAGACTCTAGATCTGTCTTCAATTGTTCCAGCTCTTTTCATTCTTTGTCTTATTACAGTTGTGATTTCTTATGGTTACAATCACTTCTACAGAAATGACTCCATAACCTCTATTGACAGTCATGACTCCTCTTGAACTTCAATCCCATCTTTTTAACTACCTGCTTAGCATACATCCCATCCCCACCCCCAACACTGTACCAAATTATACCATTACTTTAAGATGGCTGAACTTAAGTTCATCTTTTTCCTTTGACCACTTGTTTTCTCCCAATCATTGGTACTTTCAAAGAATCTGTAGTCTTTCCTTTACTTCCAACAGCTAAGTAACAAAAAAGTAAGAAAAAACAAATTTATGTATTTTTTTGTATCTGTCAACTAATTTTGGTTTCTACTTTCATTACCTCATCCTCCATCCCCATATTTCATGCTTTGAATGTCACGGTCATCAAATAATCTCCCTGTAAGAACTCTCTTATGCCTCCAGTGATCTGCCAATCAATCTCCCTAAGACCTCACCTGGTTTATATCATCATAACCCTCACTAGCCTTCCATTACCAAGAGCAGGGATTCAACCAGTGGCAGAGGCTCTCCTTTGTGAGGACGCTAAAAAATTACTTCAAGGGACACACAGACTTAAGTGCCTGAAGGCTGAATAAACAATGAGTTTCCTGAGTAGATGCCTCACTGTCTAGTTTTCAAATGTGCACAGATGTGCTTCTGATAACTAAAATGCAAACGTTCTTATGAAAATTACCAATTTCATGGTAACTTTTTCCTATTCTGTATTTTCCCATGTGATTGATTCTAAAAATGTGACTACTTTCTGTCTGTATTTTGTAATTAAAAAAAAAAAGTCTTCACTGGCCATTAGATGTTTGCACTATCCTCAGGGAGGTCTGTTCACAATGAAACTATGGGAGCCTTGGACCATAACATTTGCAGAGAAAAATGCAAAGTTAAAAATTTCTAAATGCAACCTTGTCCTTTCTTCTCTTGTTGGTGAAAACTATGGATTGGAAGACATTGTGGGGTAGAGAAAGACCCTGAGAAAAGAGAAGGCTGCAAAACCTGAGTTCTAGACTTAAAGTGAAAGGAACTTAAAGTCTCTGGATGTTTCCACACTGTCTGGCTCTGCTGGTCAGCAAGGGTGAGTAAACCAGGATTTGGAACAGAAACTTTCATAACCAGAACTCCTTGACATTTATTGAGCCCCTACGGCATATCAGCCAGTATAGCAGAACTTTTACATATATTTTATTTCACACTCACAACTACTGTTAGATATAGATGTTATTATTCCTTCTGTTTATGACCATAATGGAAATGCAACATGAAGAGATTCAATAAATGCTATGCCCTCAGTGTTATTAAATAGAAAAGGGAGGACTCGAAACCAGTTCTAGGTGACTCTTGAGCTGTTTTACACTTTGTAACTCATCAAACTCTTTCTCCTAAAGACTTTGCCTGCATTATCAAGTCCTTCTTATTAATTTTCATGAAAACCATGATCCAAGTAGATTTTGAATCAATATCCCTTTCTACACAACATATTTCATTTCATTAACAGAAAAGGTAGCAGATATTTATGAAAACCCAGCCCACAGATTAGGAATGGTAATTCTTGAAATGTCTGAGCCAACCAAGCCTGGCCCTGCCATTAAGTGCAATGATTCCCACTGAGACATTGTGGAATTCACCTGATCACCTTGCCTCAATATGACCAATATAATGTAGCCCATATGGGAACCATGATTTCTGTGGCTGGCTTTGTGCCATTGGCCTTGTTCTTTGATTTGTCTGAAACGTAACTGTGGTTCCCAGAATGCCCAGTTTCCTCTCATCACCAGCTGCAGCAGGAACCTGGTAGAAACTCTTTACAGCCAGAACTTGCAAGGTGCTGCTCTCAAAGCTGGCTCATATCTAAGTAAATAGTAAGTAAAATAAGGATAAAATGATGACATTCTTCACGAAACAGCTTTAGGTCCTTGAAAATGATTATTTCTGTTTGCCTGCAACTGTAAAAATGAGTTTCAGGTAATAGCTTTTCTTTTATATGGTAAATGATGAATGACCATTTAAACATTGACTCATCTACCAACCAAGATATAAAAAAAACATAAAAACGTACTGTGCTAAAAGGGAATTTGAAGACTGAAGTCACCTGATTTTTCAACTAGGTGATTACACCATGGGGATATTCATTTGTCTTTACTTCAACTTTGGAGTTACACAAAATACATATTTGCCACAAAGAAAATCAAGCCCTTTAGATTCTACAGATTATATTTTTTCCTAACCCGTGTTTTTCATCCAAGTTAGTATATCTGCTTAGACTTAGAAAACTAAGTCCAATCAAAACTACCCATTAAGATACCTACCCAAAGTGGGAATACCCTTCTTTGTATATTTATTTTGCAAAAAAAAATCATAATTCTGTTCATTTGTAAGGATCAGGTCTGTCATAATCTTGGATGGGAATGAGAAGTGTCAAAGCAAAGAAGAAAGACTTTCAGAGTTCAACAGGGGAAAATGTATTTTTGTAAGCACTTATTATTATTTTAAAATGGTAACTTTTCACTCTTCACAAAAATATAAATATCCTATGTTCTGTTTCCAGTTTACTTCAATAACATAGTAATAAAATGCCTTACAGCTAAATTTTTGAGAAAGAGAAAAGGAAAGAGAATGGAAATAGAGGAAGGCAAGAATAGAAACAACTTTTCTGGCATCAAGGGAAAAGGGTTTGCCAAATTAAAAAATAAAAAATCTCAAAATGCAACAAGTCAGTATCATTTCTTTCTTTTCTTTCTTTCTTTCTTTTATTTTTTTGGGGGGGCACTCAACCAGTGAGCCACATCCCCAGCCCTATTTTGTATTTTATTTAGAGATCTCACTGATTTGCTTAGCACCTCGCCATTCTGAGGCTGGCTTTGAACTTCTGATCCTCCTGCCTCAGCTTCCAAAGTCACTGGGATTATAGGTGTGCACCACCACGCCCAGCAGTATCTTTTTTTTTGTTGTTGTTCCTTAGGTGTAAGTGCTATGGAATAAACATTTTAGTTTTAATAAAGTTTTAATATCTGCTACTACCTCTCATCTCAGAACAGGATAAATTCTTTGTCAAATGAATTATTTTTCCTCATTATGGTCCTTAAGGGAATTTCCACAGAATAAACCAAGCGTTAGTGGAAACATTATGCCAACTTTTACTCTGTGTTGATTTGATTTTTAAAAAAAGAATGTATATCTGTGTCCCTATCTTTTTGTTAAAAGATAGTGGAGCTAAATCTCAACATCACAGTAAACAACAACAACAACAAAAACCACCTATTTATTTTCCCTAATAGGTGCATTTATCAGACTACAATCCCTTGTGTTTATTTCTACAGCAGCATGTATACTAAAGGCAGCTAAATCATTTATAGGAAAGGCAATTAAAGAAACTGTTAGTCAGCTTTCCATGTCTGTGACCAAAATATCCAGTAAGAACAGCTTAGAGGAGGAAGATTTTATTTTGGCTTACAGTTTCAGAAGTTCAGTCCATCAGTGGCCAATGCCATTGCTCTTGCCCAAGGTAAAGAGGAACATTATGGCTGAAGAGTGCAGTAGAAGAAAGCTTCTCAGATCTTGGCAGCCAGGAAGCAGATACAGAGGAAGGGGAAGCAGCCATAGGAAAGATGCACTCTTCCAGGGCATGCCCCTAGTGATCTACCTCTCCTCCAGACATGACCCACTTGCCCACAGTTGTCACCCACTTCCTCCATTCAAACTAGTAATGTACCAATTAGGTTACAGCTCTCGCAATCTTATCATTTCACCTCTGAATATTCCTGCATTATTAGCATAGGAACATTTGAGGGATACTTCATATTGAAACCATAGTATAAACTATGGATTTTTCTCTCCAGCTCTTTAGGGTGTTTATCTAATATTCCACCTGATATTGGGTAGAAGTTAGCAAATATCCATAGTAGTAAATGAAAGTTGTCCAATCAACTTATTAGGCTCCATTTTCAGAGCTCTCCTAAAGTCTAGCCACTAGGTAGGTGTCATAAGACCTTACTCCTTCAGTTACTGATTACTTTGAGGGAATAAATTAACTAAGCCTAGATCACACACATACGCACTCACATTTGTGGTTTATGACTCTTCTACCAAGCACAATAAATGTGTCTGGTTCTTTGCTAATTGTCACCACACCCAAATATTGATCTCACCTAAGTTTCTGAATCATCAGGAATTAGTAAAACACTTATTATCAGGACAGTGTTAGATATCAGTTAGACAGCATCAGCATGCTCCTTAAACCACTGGCTTCTAATAAGATAGAAAAAATTTGGTCTGACTTTTCCGTATTACATTCAAATGTATTTGGGAAATGTCTTTTCTCCTAAGTTTCTCCAAAAAAAAAAATGTACATAGTTTGTGTATGTGTGTCTTCCCAATAGAAGTAATATGTTAATTTATTTCAATAAAATACAAAACTCATGTATAAAATTCTTTGAATGCTGCCAGTCCAAGCTAGCCAACCTTAACTTTACTGGAACATCATTTTATATGTCCATATGTATAGAAATAGATTAAGATATGTATTGGTTTCCTACTACTGTTGTACAAGTTACCAGACGCTTGGTGGCTTAACAGAATTTATTATGTCACAGTTATAAAGGGAATAAATCTCATGAGGCTGGAACCAAGGGATCAGCTTCCTTCTTGAGTCCCTCTAGGAACCTGTTTCCTCACCTCTTCTAGATTCTAGAGGTTTCAACCTCCTTGATTCATCTTCTCCTTTCTCATCTTTAAAGATAGCAAAAGTGAGTTGAGACCTTCTCAGATTGAATTACTTTGATCTGCCTCACTTCTTCATTTTTAAGGACTCTATCATTATATTGGGACTCATCAGAGAGTCGAGGATAATTGGACTCTAATTTAAAGTCAGCAGATTAGAAGCAAATTTTATTATTTTTGTTACTTTAATTTCCCCTTTTCATGAGTCACAACATATTTACAGGCTTGGGGCATAAGAGTATGGATCTTTGGGGGGTACAACTATACGGCTTGAAACACAAGATACGTAAACACAGATACATACTTCTGTGAAATCATTTTCTTAAAATGAGATGTTCATCTTCATGCTTCTTTATTTTGTAGTGCTGGGGTTTGAACCTGGGGCCTTTGTTTTAGTCAGCTTTACAGCTGCTATAACTAGAAGACCTAAAAAGAATAATTAGAAGAAGAAAAGCTTTTTTCAAGGCATATGGTTTTAGAGGCCTCAGTCCTTAGACAGCCAGCTCCATGAGGGAGTTCTTGCACCATACCTTGCAAGTTGTGTTCCCACATAGACACTGATAATCTGAACTATGAATAATTCTTAATAGCTGATTCAGCAAGTTCATATATAGCATCTCATTTAAACTTTACACAATTCCAAGAGATAGGGAAATGCTATCCCCACTTTTTACATGTGTGGAAGCAATTATCTGCATCACTCTCCTATAAGTAGAATATTAGATGATGTCAACATAAAAATTGGTTAGTTAATCCAATCCTTTTCTCTATTGCCCATTTCTACCATAAAGAAAATACTTAGTTTTGCAATCACCCTTACAAATAGAGATAGCCATGTGACTTACTTCTGACTGATACAATGAAAAGAAATTCTATTGTAATGGGAGGGACTTCGGGAGAGGTTCTGTTTCTACAATAAAAGCCATGGACAGTGCTGGTATCTCAGTCTCCTCCCTTTGTTTTTTTCCTTGACATGTACAAAATGTCAAGATATAGGGTGGTCATTGTGAACTCATGAGGAAAAGATGAAAGCAATTCAGTCAGTGTTAACCTCAACACGGCTGAGGCATGGAAACAATGCCATCAGCGGCCTGTCTATGAGTTCATTGCATGAAAAAAGTAAACCTTCTTTGGTCTAAGCCCATATTAATAATATTTTATGTTACTTGCAGCCAAAGCTTTTTTAATACTACAACCAATAATATCAACGCAAGGAGATGACGTCAGCTCCAAATCATGCATACATTTCTCTTCAATTTATATAATAAATAGTTTACATGTAATAATTATCTTTATTTTATTCCTTATAATTAGAAAGGTTAATTAAAGTACTGTGGCCTCACCTGGGAAGAAAAAAAACTTGCAGCATTTTAGCTCACTGGGCAAGTATTCAAAATAAATTGTTCCAAGAAGCAAAGTTAATTTATGCCAGTTGAATAGAAAATAATATTAGTTTAATTCATAGTGTTTCCAAGTAAATCAGAAGAATAACAATGACTAAAATTTCTTTGTGTATGAATCTAAATATTTTTCCTGATTTGCAAGATTGTGCTAGACACTGAATGATTATTTTCATTTAAATGGTATAAGAAATTCACTTTCTCATACATCTTAAAAGTCTACCTACATAAGAGATAAGAATTATGCTGTTTTATATTAAAATTGATATAATTTCATGAATCATTTTCATTGGCTGATGATTTATAAACTAGTCTCCTCCGGAAAAATCTTATTATTTTTGAAGATTCTACTGTTAAAAATGGATATATATGTCAAAATTAGTATGTATCCTACTATTATGTTGTGCCAATTTATAAGTTATGGGTGATCTGGACAAATCTTTTAATTGGTTTTGAATTGTGCAGTTTGTCTCAGAACTACGTAAACATTAAATAATTCAGAGAGTAAATGAAACCTTATAATGCAGCACACCAAAGTTGTTTGGGCAAGGTTTTTTCCCCCCAATAATCAGATAATTATACATAACTAGTCATCATTACTTGAAACAAATTACTTTCTGTTGAAGCATGAAAGAGGTTTCCTGGCACTATTTTGAGTTCAACTAATCTTATTGACAATAGGTGTCTGTCGGCAAAACCTGTTTATTGGTATTATGGTTTGGTTATACAGCATTGTGTAGTTGCTGCTCTGTAGTAAGCCTCTCTTAATTATATCATTTTTCAAATAAATATTTGTATCTTTTATTTTGAAAAATCACAGGTTCAGTACACTTGGCAACTGGGAAGAAAATTTTGAATACAGAATGCTTTGTCTTTCATTCATTGTAGATTATCTGTAATAATACACTGCTTCATGAGACAGCAGACCAGTGAAGAAAAAGAGGCCAGCAGTTATTTGCTGTGCATTTAAGTACTTAAACAGAGGAGTCACTCTGCTTTCAGACGTTCTTGCTTGACTAACTCACTGGAGTCAAATGGTTTAGAGTGCTGTGGCATGCCAATCAAGAGCATTAGTATCCTTTGTGCCATGGAAAAGCTTGTTTCAGGGAGGAGATATTCTTTGGCTCTGTCTACACAGATTAAGTAAAATGGAAAACTAAGGCATTTATCCAACTAATTCTGGCCAAAAGAATAAAAAAGTGGGGTCAGTTATTCAAAGTAGATATAGATGGTAATGGAGTTCAGTGGATACTTACTCTACTCCATCTTCTGATTTTCAGTAATGAGAATAGATATCTTGTTTGTATCAAGTGGAACAGTACCCTAGAAATACCTCATGGGTGGCCAAAGATTAAGAGACAGCAACCTCCTCATTCTCCCCTTGCTTAAAGGACTTGCTTATATAACTGGGTTGATGGTAAATCTACTACTTCCACATAAAAGAGTGGACCCCTTCAAGATGAACATCCTTTGGTCACTTAACTTTTTACATGATACCCTGAAATTACAATCTAAATTACTGTGAAATTGAACATGTTATTAGATAGTAGTATTTTTTATTCTAATAAAACCAGAATATATTATATTTAAACCATAGGGGCAATATATTATGTTCATTTGTGTGTGGGGGGGGATGTTCTTACTTCTAGATTTAAAATACTGCAATAATTTCAAACCACCCCAAATTAAGTAAAAACATTATGCCACCAAAAAATGGTGCAGATAGAATATAATAAGTTTAAAGAAAGGAATCATGGATTAATAGTAATCATTCAACATATATTCATTGGATAATTTTTCGTTAATTATTTTTCTTTTATATTGTCTTCTCAATTTTATAAAATGCCCTTATTGGATAACTGTTTCCTGTTCTTGGCACCAGTTATTGAAGTCTGCCTTTTCCCTACTAATTTCAATGTTAAGTCTGATACAAATGAAGTTTGCTTACATTTGTGAGCCCTGTTTATTAATTTTTCACCTATAAAGAGTTCTATTTTATTACACATTGCTAGATTTCAGTGTAATTTCCTTTTTTCCTGCTACATTACTCTATTTGTCTCTCTCTGTGGCAATATCACCTAACTTACTTTCTCTATTACACATTTTGTGGTCTGAAAAGGAAAGTCCCCCCATGTTGTTTTTCTTCTTCAGAAATGTTTCTCATTTTAGAATTAGCTTGAAAGCTTAATTAATTTTAAATAAAATGATATTGACTCTTATTTTAGATATCTATTGCTTTGTTATTAATACCTGAAATTTAATGACATACATGAGTAACTTAAATTTTATTTATTTCACCATCATAGAGGTTGACTAAGATTGGCTAGGCAATTCTCTTGGGGTCTCTCACATGGTTGCTGTCCAGTTATGATGGAGACTGAACACATGTTAAGGCCATTCATGCACAAGCCTGGAGGTTGATGGTGGATGTCAGCTTCAACCTCAGTTCAACTAGTATTTGCCAGAATTATTTCACATGGCCATTTCAAATGATTTTCCTACTTCCTCATGGCACAGTGAATTTATTTCTGAATCAACCAAGAGTCCCAATGGGACCAAGCAGTCACATTAACAGCTATTATCTAGCTTTAGTATCTTATATCATTGCTCACAGCATAGCTCATCAACTTCTAGGGATAAACAGATGTAAGCTCCTTCCATCTCAACTCTGGGAGGAATATGAAGAACTCATTGTAAGAAGAATATATGAGAAAGAAAACCTTGCTGTGGCCATGCTGTTAGAAAAAAATCTGCTACAATTTTTTAAAATCAATTTAGGAAAAATTAACATCATTATATAGTATTCCTATCAATGAATATGGTATAACTCTCTTTTTATTTAGATTTCCATATTGTCTTTCAATAAAGTTTTTTAAACAAATAGCATACGTATATTTTTTAGAATTATTACTAGCCACCTTATTTTTTATGTCATTGTAGAAATTTTTAACAAAAACGTTTCAGACACTAATTATTGATATTCATAATTGACTAATTTTATCTGTTGATTTTTATTCAAAACACTACATAATCTTATTTTAATAAGTTATTTCTGTATTGTATTGAGTGTTCTACATAGTCAATCTAATCATATGTGACCAATGATTGTTCTTTTTTCCATCTATTTTACCTATTTAATATTAATGAAGCACATTTTATATCAGGTACTGTTTTAAACACTTGTAAAAGTTAATGTTAAGAACCTCCTAAAAGGTAAGAATTATTAGTTTTCACTTTACAGGTTAGAAACTAAGTTTATCAAACATTTTTGTTACTTAGTTTGTAAGCAATAGAGAAATTATTTAAGCCGAGACATTGCCCAAAGTCTACAGTTTTAAACATCACCTGTGTGGCTTCTCATGTATGGGAGACAACAAGAACATTTTAATACAGTACAGACAGGATTTGAGATAAAAAAAATTATTCATAATTTCAGCATACATAACTTTTGTTATGGTTATATACAAACAAGTCCATGACTGTTAGAGGATCTTGTGGAATTATGTAGAGGTAATACACATTTAAGATTTGATTTGAATTTGGAAAAAAAAAATAACATGAAACATTTTCTATATATGTTCATTAGATCAAGCCTGTAAATTTTGTTTTTCAAATTCATATTCTAATTTATTTTTCTCAAGTTGTGATAGATATTGTTCAAATGTTTTAATGTGATAATAAATGCATTTACATTTACATTTATCTTAAATTTTGCTTAATATACTTTTGAGACTTTGCTTTATATGGTTTAGGAGCCTATCATCTTAAAGTTCTGATTTTCCCTGTGAATTGAATTATCTATTATGAGTACCTTTTTTAAAAAAACTTAAAATTTATTTTTAAATAACTTAAAACACAAGAAATTACACATATTCATGGGGTACTATGTGATGTTTCAATGCCTGTATATATTGTGTATACAGGTTTTGAAACAATGCAAATAACTATCTCAACATTTATATTATCTTCATAGAAAATTCTGTTACTGTTCTAATCATGGTAATCCCTTTTACCTTAAAGTGCACTTTACATGACATTAGTCAAGGGGTACTACCAACTTCCTTATTTTCTCTCTATCCTTTTCTTTCTTTTTATCTTATTCCTTCCTTCCTTCCTTCTTCCTTCCTCATTTTGGAGACTTCTAAGGCTGGTGTCTCAAATGCCCCCCTAATGCATCACAATACAGCAATATTCAGAGGTAGGGCCTTCTGGAGGTTATTAGATCATGAGGGCTCTGACCTCGTAAATGGATTTATCCACTTATGGATTCATAACTTAAAGGTCTATTGGGAATCAGTGGAAATTTTAGGAAGTGGGGGGTCTTGTTGAAGAAAGCTAGTTATTGGGGGTGTGTCCTTGCAGGGTAATTTTGGTTCCTTCCTCTCTCACTCCTCCACCTCTTTCCTTCCTAGCCACAACGAGGTAAACAGTTTTGCTTTACCACCATCTCCTCACCATGATGTTTTGCTTGCCACTGGCCCAAAAGCAATGGAGCCAGACAACCATAAGCTAACTTCTGAAACCACGAGCTAAAATAAATCTTTCCTTCATTAAGTTGATTTTCTCAGGTATTTTGTCATAGATGGAAAGTTGTGGCTAACACAGATAGTATAAAAGGGGATGCTTTTATCCATCCATTCACTTTGAACCTATTCTAAAAGTTTTGTGTTATTGTTGCCTATTTATCTTTCACTTAATTATTTATTCAGATTTATTTGTAATTACAAATATATTTAGGTTTATTTCTGCCTTATTTTGAGCTAAAATTTGTCTCACCTTTCTGTTTTTGCTATCTTTAATTTTCTTTTGAATTAACTTAATGTGTTCTCTAATTCTTTAATTTTCTCTTTTAGCATTCTTTCATTTCTTTTAGTGATTATTTCAGGAATATTAACATGCATATTAATTATCAAATTGTAAAGCTGATCATTTTTTTCAGTCTCCTTCTAAACAAATCATTGAGAACACTATAATTCTAATAATCCTTTTTCTACTTACGCACTAGTGCTTTATGGATATTTAATCTTTTCCATTTCATAAACACAAAAGTGGCAACTTTTGCTTCATATAATCATGATATTTTTCACTTATCAATATATTTATTTTTATCATTATTCTTCCTTGCTTATTGGAAATCTCATAAACGTATTTACTGTACCCTCCTTGAAAAATAACTCTGATATTGAATTCTAGGTTACAGTTCTTTACTTTGAGATATCGTTCTATTCTTTTGCCCTCTATTACTAATTAAAAGTCACCAATTTAAACACCACACTTAGATAATTAGTATTTTTTGATTCTAAGATCATCTCTATCTTTGGTGATATTCATTTTTTATCATATTTAAATGTGGATCATTAAATCTATCCTATCTGGATTTTTTTTAAACTCTAACAATAGATGTTTTCATTAGTTCTAAAAAATTTTCAGCCATTTTATCTTCAAATGTTACTCTTTCTTCTCTTATTAAAACTCCCTTATATATGCCTTAATTTTTTTCATTGTTTTTCATATTAATAACTCTAAAATTTTCTGTTTTTGTCTCTCTATACTTCCTTTCAAATTATTTCTTCAGGTATATCTTTCAGCTTATTTTTTCTCCTTTTATCTATATCTAATCTTATTTTAGAGGTTAGTATTGTGGTTTGATTTTTTTTTAAGTGAAAACTGTTTAATCATTTTAGAGCGATCAAAATACACTATAAGATTGATATTTAGGTGTCTGAAAGCAATCATTTTACCATATGCACTTTAATCTTTTTTTTTAAATTTTTTAATTGATCTGTTTGAATAATTTTATACCTGCCAGGTAATTTTTATAGACACCTCTCTCTCTCTCTCTCTCTCTCTCTCTCTCTCTCTCTCTCTCTCTCTCTCCTTCTCTCTCTCTGGAGACAGGGTCTTTCTATAATGCCCAGGCTGGTCTTGAATTCCTGGTTCAAGTGATCCTTCCAACTCAGCCTTTCCAGAGCTCAGTCTATAGGCAAGTGCTACAGTACCTATCTTCTCTTACTGATTTTTGTTCTATATTTTAATTCAATAAATATGCTAAACCTACTTAGCCCATGCTTATTTTTCTGATTTGTGATATATGAAGGATTGAGATGATTCTTTCTGCTCATGTTTTCTACTGCTTTGTGTGTTTTATAATATTTAAACTTGAAATTCCTTGAAATTTTGCTAATGTGTTGAGGCTTGGATTAAAATAGTTTCCTTTAGATAGAATTTCATTTGTTCCTGTTACCTGGAGACACTAGTGATCTAGCTTCACTTTAATTAGATGCCTGGTTTAAGTTTTATTGACCATACCAAGTATTGTGGATTCTATTCACAAATGGAGACAGTGAAGATTGGCTTGTGTTATGAATTCCCAGAAAAGTTTTTCCTTATATTCAAGGTTCAAGACAAGTAATTTATCTTGCTGATACCTTGGGGGAAGGCAATATTTCTATTTACAATGAGTCCATGGCTCTTTAGGTAGAGAGGGTTACCTGACAAACTTTATTTCCTTTTCTTGAGTGCACTTAATCCTCCGTCCTGTTATTTGTGCACGTGTGTAAAGGAAACTTTAAGTCCACCAAAGTTTGAGCAGTGCCCTGAAGACACAAATCATGTTCACTGTTTTGTTTAGCTCTTTGGGCTTTACTTTGTTTTTGATCTTTGAGAAGTCCTATCTTTCTTGCCATAACATGGATACACCTAAAAATGTGTAACTTTGTATAAATCACTACTTTTAGTTGTTTTCTGTAGTAGAGTTGGTTTTTGTCAAATCACTAGATAAACAGCCTCAAGAACTCCTATACTACCTCTGTCTCAGTAGATAAAATAGTTAGGTGGGAAGAATGTCTCAGAGGTAGAATCGTGTGCCTGCTGTGTTAACCACATTGCTCACGACTGGCGGAATGCACTATAGCTACAAGTAGTTTCAGGGGTCAGAGCAAGTGACCATATTTTCAGAAGGTGCAGGCAAATTTGACTGACCTAAAAGACATTGCTGCAACTGACCAGGCAGTTGTCAGAATGCTAACCCCACCAGCAATAAGTGGTGACATAACAATGAAGCTATTTAGTTGGCTCAGTGAAGGAAGCAGAAGACTGGAGGTGGATGTGCGGTTGAACTTTGTGGGGATGGCTCTGGCTATGCTGCTCACAGGTCTTCCCACCTCACCTCTGCCATTAATGCCCATGGGAAGTCCGGCTAGTTGCCTCCCCTCTCTGGGCTTTATTTTTACTTAATTGTAAAGTGAGGATGTCGATAACATGTGGGGCAAGAATCTATGGTCTCATAACCCACTTGAATCTAATGTATGAAATATGATATGTCAAGAGCTTTGTAATGTTTTGAACAACCAATAAAAAAAAAGAAAAAAAAAGAATCTATGGTCTCTCAACCCTCAATTGTCACTTTACATTGCTCTAAAGCCACATAATAGCCTCTGGTAATATGCTCCCTTCTCCTAATGTTTAAAGTTTCATTACTTTGTGATTCTGAAATGTTTTGTAAGGTGACATGGCAAGCAAACTCAGATTCTACTGGAATAAAGAAAGGAATCTAGATGACCCACATAAGTGTAATTTATAAATGTAGGTAGTCAAACATTTTAAATGTAAAATATATGTATAGTCAAACATTTTAAATGTAAAATATATCATAAATCATATTCTTTGTGACAAGTTATTCTCCAGTGCTCAAAACCCAGGTAATTTTTAAATTGTTCTTATTGTTCTATTAGGCTACCATTGGCTGTATTCAAGCTTTTTAGGACCCCTTATTTTTATATAACCTTTTTTCCTTCCATTATAAATAGGCATTTACTTATGTACTTAATTCTTTTGTTTTTAATTTTATAATATGTTTTTAAAGGTGGGTCCTCCAAATTATAATTCATTTCAGGGTCCATGAAGACTGAATCTGCTATTGTATCTTTATTAAATGAAAAACATACATTTTTTTCCTTGTTCACTTTGACTTATCCCTTCCTCCAACTTGCCTTAAGGAAAAAGAAACAAAACAAGACACTAATGATTCAGGTGTTCTTCTTGTAGAACATGTTTCAAGATGGCTGTGGTCTGTTAAAACCAGTGACAATTTTATCATTACGTAAAAACTCTTTGATGATTTAATGCCTCCTTGGAAGAAATAACTAGTATCATAATGTTGCAGTTTACTACAAAGTGTGATATTGCTGATGAAGAAAAATATATATAATTAATTTTCTAGTTTCAAATGAAGAATCTACCTTCACACATAGGCTCTTACAGTTCCAAAAGCATTGATGAACAACTCATTTTGAAAAGGGAAGATGTATTCAATTGCTTTGTAATTTGAAAACTAAATACCAGGAGAAATTGTTAACTTCCAAATATTCTATTCTGTTTGTATTGTTTTCACATTAAAATTATACATATACACACACACATACATATACACACACATATCGACTACGGCTGGCCATTTCTAGGAATTTGGGTATTTTTGTCAAAGAAAAGCAGCTTATTTTAAGATTTTATTTTACATATTTTATTTTTATTTTGAGGGGAATCCAAATATCTACACCATGAACTTAAATTCCTATAGCTGCCAGAACTGACAGAGAATTAGCGAGACAGAGCCAAGTTCACGCAAGACTGTCTACGGCGCTCTTATAGCTAAAGACAAACCAAAATATTGACTAGTTCTTCTCAAAACACCATGTATAAGTTGTGGCTGAAATAAGCCTGATGTAAGAAAGAATACAGATGGCAGTATAATCATAGGCTGGGTCTACAAGATGCCAAACAACCCATTCAGAAGAGAAAAACTCAGTCGATCAGTTGGTGGTTTTGTCTACATGCCACCAAGCAACAGGCCTGACTGATTTCTTCACAAAATGGAAAGAGCTTTTGACTAGACTTGAGCAGATGTTTTATCACTATGTCTATTCAGAATTAGTTGTCAAATCTATAACTCAAATAAGTTTTTCTATGAATGACGCATTTCTCTCCTATATCAAAACAACCTGAAAATGTTCAACAAGGATCATCTGTGGCTTTAAATTCATCTCAGAGCCTGGTTTAATGCATGTGTGTGGCACAGCATGGAGTCTTCCCTGGAAAGGAACAAGTCTCCAAACGCACGTGCCTATCTTTAGTGTTTCACTAATTCATTTGGTATCCTGGTTACTTAAGTGTCCATTGGAAAAAAAATTAAAATTCATGTACTTTCTTTTCTTTTTTGTTAAACAATTTCCCTAGTATGTACAGTACAGCCTATCTGCCATCAATATATCAAATTACTGCCAGAATTAACAATGATATTAACAATGATAGTGTTTAATATTTTTTTTCCTAATTCTTAAAAAAAGCACCTTTTTCACTAAAAAAAAAGTAGATCACAAAAATCCTTCACATATTTCATGATTAAAAATGAAAATTTAAAAAAAAAAGATACTGTTATAAAATGAGTTCCTATGAGCAAAGATCTCACACCTTTGACCTCCTTTGTGTGCCCAGTGCATAGTACAGTGTAGGCCTCAGTGAATATTTATTCATTGAAGGATTCTCTGGACTATTGTATAGTAAGCTCTTTTTGCAGCCACTTATAAATTATGAATGGCAAGAAGAGAGTAGGGGAATCAATACCCCAACTTACCCCACTTCCTAGTCTTCAACTACAATGCCCTTGTGTCTGCTACCTAAATCCAGCTGAACACACCAGAAGTAAAGGAAACCTGGAGAAATCACACAGATAGGTAGAGAGGGGTAGTAAGTGGCTCGGTAATGGCAAACGTAGTAGCTACTATACACACACTGCTGTCCTCAGCACAGTCCCTGGGGGTACAAAGCTAGGTGTACATTTTAATTCTTAACAACTTTCTTTCTTTTTTATATTTTTATTTTTCGGACCAGGGATTAAACCTAGGGGTAGGGGCAACTTAACCACCAAGTCACATCCTCAGCCCCTCCCTTTTTTTTGTATTTAAAGACAGGATCTCCTGAGTTGTTTAAGGCTTCTTACTAAGTTGTTGAGGCTTAGATTTGAACTCAGAATCCTCTTTCCTCTACTCCCTGAATTGCTGGGATTACAGGAGTGCACCACCATGCCTGGCTTAAATCTTACAATTTTCACACAAAGATATATACACACCTCTATACTCTATACACACCTCTATACTCTATATGTATGTATGCAGTAGAACAATAAATGATAGCTTAATAGATGAGAGATAAATGGTGAATAGATATACTATAGGTTATCGACAGAAAGATAAATGAATAGAGAGGTAGAGAGAGAAATAGATGAGAAGGCTCAGTACCTGGAGTCATGATAGCTGATTTCTCCCCAAGTCCCTTGAGGACCTTCTGCCAAATAATCTTTAAGTTTCTTTCCAACTATATTATTGTTTGATGTGGACTAACAGGAATCCCTTGAAATACCATTACCTTTTAAAACTTAAAGCTTCCATTTAATTAAAAAAGTAAAATACATTTTTTTTTTTGAGAAGCTGGAAAACAGAGAAGCAGGGAGGCAAGAACCACACTTATTTGTAACAATGCCTCCAGGAGCCAGTTGACATTTTTTTCTTCTTCTTCCAGTCTTTACAGCACAGTCAGGAAAGAAGATGGATTTCTGGGTCTATCTTTTCCATTTCTGTGGATCTTCCATTCACTATTTTTTTCATATATATATATATGTGTGTGTGTGTGTATATATATATATATATATATATATATATATATATATATATATATATATACTGTCACTTCTTTTCATGCACAAAGAGCACTCTGGAAAAGCTTCGCATCTGTGGAAATGTTTACTGCACCAGCTTAAGTAACTTCCAGAAAAAAGAGCCCCCTCCCTATCTTCTGAAATCATGGCAGCATTGCCTCTACCCAACTTACTTGTGACATGCTCTAGGTTACAGTCTCTGCCAGCTCCGTACAAAGGTTCTTAGCTGATGGGTAAATTTTACTTTTATCTTTATAAATTTTTATATTTCATTATGATTACAGCTAAGCAAAATACTGACTTAGCCCATGGACCTGTTTCCAGATGTGGTTCAGTGGTTAAGCTCCCCTGGGTTCTATCCCCAGGACCAAACCAAACCAAACAAAAAGACTGCCGTAGGCCACCACAACCAACTTTGTGAAATATTTGTCTGTGGGGTGGGTAGGGAGGGGTGGTGCTGGGAAGAGAACCAGGTCCTTGTCCGCACAGGAGAAGCACTCTTAAGGTACACATCCCATCCCTGGGGTAGGAGACTCATGGCCTAACCACATCCTCAAGGCTCACCTCTCAATGACCTTATGTTGAGGCTGAAGCACCAACAGGAACTTTGGAGAGACACATGCAATCCAACCACAGCACCTAATAGGCAAGAGCCCAGAGAGTTGGTCTCCACTAGATGTTGACCTGAAGGATACCAGGTTAGGAACTTAAATCTCCAAGAAGGCTGAGAGACCTCTGGTAAAGCAAATTCATGGCAATTATAAAACCACTTCTCTTTTCTACAAGATGTAAGATATACATGTAACAGAAAACCTGTATTCTATGATATTAAACACACAATGCCTACACATGTAGCATTGTGACATCAGCAGCTGAGGGGGTGAGGAGAGGCACAGCAGCAGAATTCTCTATCCTAGTGAAGTTGCCTTTTCTCCTGTTAAATGGATCCCCCTCCAGCCCCACCATGGGAACATACTCAAAGTGAGAGGTAGAAGAATTAAAATGTTTCACCACAAGCATCAACTGGAGAGAGAGAAGATAGTCATAGAACAACATAAATCACACTGAATCAACACTTGCCCTGGTCTCATAAGGAAGCAAGCCAGGCTAAACCATGAGCTCAATATAGCCTCTAAGGACCTCATCTTAGGTAATCACTCCATCATAATGCCATTTGTGGAGGGGGGGAATCAAACCTTTTTTTTTTTTTGAACCTACACCTGTCTTCCAGGGATATAATTTAATCCATAACACTCCCTGGTCCTATTTACCTGAGACATTTTATCATTAGGTGTTGAATTTGGTCCTGTATTTATTCTACATCAACTCATACAATCATATGTCTGTCACATCACCTTTTCCTAGTCATCTAGATTTTCTCTCTATGAATTATATTTATTTTATTTTCCTGAAGAATCTTTTCTAAATGTCAAATCTTGATTGCTACTATGTTTTTCCTTTAGGCACTTCAAAAATATTCTTTTTACTGCCTTCTGTCTTGCGTAATTTCTGATAAGAATTCCACAGTCATTTAATAAGCTATCGCTTTCTTCTGGTTGACTCCAAGTGTTTTCCTTCATCCATAGTTTGTAAGGGGTCTCCATGAGCCTGGGTATGGGTTTCACTGAGTTTCTCCTGCTGAGGTTTGCTAAGTTGTTTTAGTTTGTAGATTATGTCTTTCACCACATTTGGAAAATTGAGCCATACTTATTTTCTGTGCCATACATACTCCATCCTCCCATTTTGGATCTCTGATAACATTAATGCCAGACCATCTCATAGGTCACTGAAGCTCTAGTCATTAAAAATAACAAAAGCAGGAGCAGCAACAAAACAAAACTTTCTTCTCTCCATTTTTGGCTTTGAGCAAAGTCTTCGGGTTCACTTACAATGGGCCTCCTGGGTGACCTATGCACAGTGGCTCCCAGGGCCATAGTCTTGCTCTCACTGAGCACATTACTTCTATTACTTCTATTCAGGATCCATGAAGATGGTTGCCACTTCTGGGTTTCTGCACCCCTACGCACCCTTTGACTTGTGGACATGCAGTGACCCAAACACCCATCCTCTCTTGGCTGCACTTGTGACCAGCTGGCAAGAACAGGCATTAGGAAGTGGTGAACCAAAGGAGAACTTGGGGGAACAGGCATTGGGGGCCAATGTTGGCTGTAGGAATAGAGCCCCATGGTTTTGGGTTACTTGACGTAAGGGGCTCAGCATGAAGGGGCTCAGCCTTCATGTAACTCATATAGTAAGTAAAACAGCCCTTCTTTCTCACACCTCTCAGTCAAGGAGTGTTACCATATACACAGTAAGGAGGCCAGTTTCTGCTTATAGGAGAAACATGGAGACAACCTATCAGACTACCTATCAGACAAGTCCCAGCCCTGCCCAGGAAGAGAGCCCAGGAATCCCTAGACAAAGGCACACAAGGTACACCAAAGGCATCCCTCCTCTACACTGCCTCCCTTCGCTCCTTCAGACTTCCTGCACATCTGCTATGGCTGTCACTCTGTGAACCTTGAGTTGTCCAGATGGCCTTGGGCTGCTCCTTGGGCACGCTCCTCCATTCCCCTCATTACATCTCTGCTGCCCCCCAGAATCTATTAGACAAGGTAGTCGTAAGGGCAAAGTTGGATTTAGGGCAAAGTTGGATTATAAATCTTTCCTTTCCTGGCTGCACACAGTGTGCCCCTGCCTCAAACTGGGAAGGGGATTGCCCTTAGGGGCATTTACTGTGCTCTTAAAGCTTACATAAGTACAGTTTCTAACTGTAGAGGCCCTCCTAGAAAATGATAAATGAGACATACATCATACATTTTTTTTCTTTTTCTTTTTTGGCAAGTTATCCATTTATGCCCACTAAGAGGAAGGGCAGGAAGAAATTGCCAGTCCCAGCCCTACAGAGATGCCAGGGCTTAAAGGTGCAAGCATCCTCCCATACTGACTGACCTGAGGGTTTCTTTTTGTGTGCACTTCACTGCACAAAAGTCAGGGTCCCTAGAACCCAAAAAGAAGAGCAATTCCACATGGGTGCACTTGGCTTTGACTTAAGTAGTAACCCTGAGACGGGATTTGGGGACTGGAGATGTTAAACCATGTGCTCACACTCCATGCCCATGTGCTCACACTCCATGCCCTCTAGAGGTAACCAAGAGGACATTTGGACATTATAGAGACTGCATGGCATGTGGTAAAGTTCCCAGCCCTGCCCACTGACCCATCTCTCACTTGTCTGTAAACAGAAATATGGAGATACCACAGAACACTCTAGAGTCTTGGGTCTTCTCCAACAGCTGCCACCCACCCTCTTCAGAGGGATTCTTTGTGACCAAAGCAATCAGCTCAAAACTTCTTAAAGCAAGAGTCCCCCATCTACACTGGCCCAAAGTGTTTGAGTCCCATGGGGGCACTAGCTCCTCAAGGAGCAGGAGTCTATTCGAGTCTCTATTGAACAAGGAGGGCACCTCAAGTCCAGGCCTTGGAAAGGATGGCTGCTGAGCTCCTGTCCTTCCCCTGAGTCCTCCCCACTTTTTTCTCCCTCCTGCTATTTTTAAACCTGTTTTTAAATAAATCGTTGGAACATCAATATACAATTTGAGAAACAAATTTATTAAGAACCATCTCTGCTGTCAGAGAAGGGCAGGGCAGGGGGCAGTGTCTGAGGAGAAAGTCTCTGATGTCGCTGGCAGGTGGGGGTAGAGGAGATCTGGATGAGCTCCTGGCTGGAATCTGCATGGAGAAGCCTGAGCCAGTGGGCACACCTCACTTCTGAAGCTGTCGAAGTCCGCTTCCTGACCAAGGCCGGTGGCATGATATTGGGATGCTCAGAGCTCTGGGCCTCTGGCTGTCCATTGGTCTGTCTCACCCGGGCATATCTGCTTGAGCCACTCTGTTGCGGAACCTAGGGCGGAAGCACGGCATGCAGCAGCACAATTTTTGAAGGCAGTTGACAATCCTCCTAGTGACCCCCTTCCAGCCCGTTTCTCTGATGGGCTTGCCCTGCGAAGGCTGAGCTGCCACCTTCTGCTACTCCCCTACGAGGCTTGGGCCTAAGGTACACACGCCATTGGGTCGCAGGTTTCTTCTGGGGGGATTGGCTGGAAGGGGATGTCTTCATGTGGAGAGGAAGGACAGGTGCGCTGGCACATGCAGCCTTCTGCCTTGATAGATTGGCCTCCTCAGGCTGCTGCTCACAGGGCAAGGCCAGGGCCGGCTCACTATTGCATTTGTTGGGGCGGACCAGGGGAGGATCCGCAGGGGGCCCTGGGGAAGACCCAGCCGTCTGATGGCGACCACGACGATGCACAGGCTTCGCCTCAAGCACGCAGTCTGGCTTCTGGCTTTTCTCGTGCTGGAGGATGAGGTAGGTACCCATGGCCTCATCGAATTGGCGATTTGCCAGGGACCACCAGACTTTATAAGGGTTGTAACCCATGTCAAGCATGATGGTCATAATGTCTGGGTCAGGCCGCTTGGGGAGTGGCTGGCTGGGACGCCCGGGTGAGGAGTGCTCATCCTGGGTTAGCCATGGGTGCCTCATTATCTGCTCTAGAGTGGGCCTTTGTTTGGGGTCCAGCGTTAGGATTTGCTGGATGAGGTTGCTGGCTTCCTCGGACACGTGCGGGGGAATGCTGTAGCTTGCCTCCAAGATTCGCTTCTTCAGCCCCTCAGTAGTGCTCCTCTTAAATGGCCTTGTCCCTGAAAGCATAAAATACAACGTGATACCCAAGCTCCAGACGTCAACAGGGGGTCCCTCGAATCCCTTACCCTGAATGATTTCAGGAGCGCTGTACAGGAGAGTGCCCCTGAACCCAGTCAGCTTCTGCCCAGGTGTGAAGCTCATGCTCAGACCAAAGTCGATAAGCTTCATGTGACCCTTGGCATCCACCACGAAGTTCTCAGGCTTCAGGTCCAGGTGTGCAATCCCTTTCTCATGGCAGTAATGCACGACATGCACCATCTCCCTGAACACTCTGCGAACCCTGTCCTCTGGTATGCCACCGGCCTGCGGGATGCGACATTGCAGCTGTCCCCCACTTGCGTGCTCCATGATGAGGTACATATTATGGACGGTCTCGATGACCTGGAAGAGCTGGATTACATGTTGGTGTTCCAGGGCCATCAACCAATTCCACTCATATAGCACTGGTTCATTCTCCTCTGTCTTGGGCAAGACTTTCACTGCCACTTCTAACCCAGTCAGGAGATGGCGGGCTAGTACCACCTGCCCGAAGCTCCCCTCCCCAATGTCCTTCAGGACACGATAATGGTCCATGAAGGCCCTCTCGTAGCAGGAGCTGGGCTCCTGAGCCACTACACTACTCTCACTACTCTCTCTATGCATCCTAAACCGGAACACCAACTAGGGATGCTAGCTAAAAAAAAAAAAAAAAAAAGGAAAAAAAAAAAAGAAATAAAAAATACCAAAACCAACAACCAAAAAGCAAAACACCAAACAAACAAAAATCCCAAATCAAAAAACCAACAGCAAACCACCACAAATACCAAATACCAACCACCAACCACCAAACGCACTAACTATCTGGGAGTCCGACAGGTCACCACCAAGAGCTTCCTGTACTTATGGACAAAAACCCACCCACAGCCACTCTCTTATATAGCAGGAGTTTGAGATTACCTCACAGGGGCTCCTTGTGATGTCAGAGCAAGAAATGACCCAGCCATGCTTGGTCATAGCCCCTAGGAGTCATCTCAATTTGGGGCCTCCAGGACCTTTTTGACTTTGAAAAGAAGAAGAAAGGATCCCAGAAGCTTTTTGTTTCTGTGGGTCATGCAGACTGATATTTACTGATATTTAGAGATGAAAACTGGTAGGATACTTCAATGGTCTTTTCATTTGGAGTCTGAAAATCCATACTAACTTTCAACTTTTAAAGACCTCATCATATGTACACTCAAAAGTATTCCATTCCCCTTTCTTCCAACCCACAATGATTGAGCCCAAGGGATGGTAGCACTTCACTCACATCGGGATGCTATAACATAACGCTCTGCTCCCTAAGATGCTCTAGAGCTGGGCATTAATACCCAAGGGGTTGAGAGGGAGGGAGAGTTCATCATCATTTCCCAACAAGGTTCTCAGCAGATTTCCTGCTAGAAACCTTAGGGAATGCAAAAGGCAGTGGGTTGATATGTTCAAAGTGATGAGGGGTCAAATACGGAAGTAAACAATCCTAGAACCAGCAAAAGTCTCCTTCCCACTAGGGGAAGAAATGGAGGGGTTCCAACATACCTGGGTCCCTATCTGCCGCTGTTAACAAAACCCCTTAGACTGGGTAATTTATTAATAGAAATCCACTTCCCACTGTTCTGGAGACTGGCAAGACCAAGGTCAAAGTGTCTTGTTGCTATATCCTTCCATGATGGAAGGGGCAGAAGTGTTGATCACATTCTCTCAAACCCTGCTTTTTGTTTTGGTTTGTGTTTTGTGTTCTTTGGACGTACTGACCATTGAACCCAAGGCCTTGGGTATGTCAGGAAAGTGCTTTACAACTTAAGTATTTCCCTAGCCCCCCAAATTTCTTTTTTGTTGTTGATTTTTGGTATGTGTGTGTGTGTGTGTGTGTCCATGTGTTTGTAAGAGAGTGCCTTGTTAAGTTGCTCAGGTTGGGCTTCAATGTGTGATCCTCCTGCCTTGGGGTCCAAGGTGAGAGCACTGCAGCCTATTGTGGTTCCTATGTGAGGTGTCCTTCTCACAGGCTCCTGTACTAATGTAGGGTTATTCAGAAGAGAAATGGTGGGATTGGGAAAACTGTAACCTTATCAGCCCATCCTACATTGAATGGATGGACCATTGGATTACTGTAGTAGGGGGTGCCTGGCTGGAGGAGGTGGGTCACTGGGGTCATGCCCCACCTGACCCTTTATGAAGGGTGACCCTGTGACCCTTGCTCCACCCTCTTTCTGTCTCTGCCTCTGCCTCTGCCTCTGCCTCTACCTCTTTGCTGCCCTCAGGCGAGCAGTTTTCCTCTGCTGGGCCCTTCCCCCATGATGGGCTGCCTCACTTTAGGCCCAGAGCAATTGAGTTGGCCATCTGTGGTCTGAGACTTCTGAACCTGTGATCCCCAGGTAAACGTTTCCTCCTCTAAGTTGTTCTTATCAGGTATCAAGGCCACAGTGATGGAAAAGCTCATTAAAACACTGCCATACACTTGGACACTGTGGCACACGCCTATAATCCCAGAGGCTCAGGAGGATGAGGCAGGAGGATTGCCAATTCAGATCCATCCTTGGCAACTTAATGAGGCACTTAGTTTTCTTTCACTTTAAAATCAAAAAAGTGTAAAATCAAAAGAGTGGAAACTGTCTAAACTTACTCGAAGGATGTGGAAACTATTTCTTCAAAGACCTAACTTTCCTGCACCTGAATTTTAAATAAAATCCACCCAAACAGGAGAACGGAAAGGTATGGAGGGGAGGTGTGGAGATGATAAAGCACTTTTCAGGTTGGCTAAAAAGTTCTTCACCAACCAGGCTTGGTGGAATATGCCTGTAATCCCAGCAACTCAAGAGTCTGAGGCAGGAGGATCGTGAGTTCAAAGCCAACCTCAGCAATGGTGAGGTGCTGAGCAACTCAGTGAGACCCTGTCGCTAAATAAAGTACAAAACAGGGGTGTGGATGTGGCTCAGTAGTCGAGCACCCCTGAGTTCAAGCCCTGGTACTAAAAAAAAAAAAAAAAAAAATTCCTCGGCATAGCCACTCTCCCTACTCACATTACTAGTTCTTTTTTTCTAAACCATGAATGTTTGCCTTGACCATTGAAGGAGATAGAGCAAACCCTTTATCTACAAGAGCTAGGTTATTCTATATTAGGTTAATAACATACATAGGCTGCAAAAAATATGTGCTATGATTTGGATCTGGAATATTACTCAAAGGTTTGTGTGTAAAAGTTTGGTTTTCAGTCCATGGAGCTATGGGAGGTAGTGGAACCTTTAGGGGGTGGGACCTACTTGGAAGAGAGTTTAATTATTGCAGATATGTGCCTAAAGGAGACATTGAGACTCCAGGCCCTTCCTGTATTTTTAACTGCTGACTTCATGGGGTGCTATGAAGTCATCCCATGATGTACTACCTCATTATAGGCCCAGAAGCAATGAAGCCTAGTGACTATGGATGAAAACCTCAGAAACTGTAAGCCAAAACAATTCTTTCCTTTTTATAAGTTATTTTTCTCTGGTATTTTGTCATAGTCACAGAAAGCTGACTAACACATAGAGAAATTTCTTATTATATGCTTTGGAAATCACTCATCCAAATGAACACCATGCTCAACAAAATATTAAAGGTCTTGAGGAAGAAACTATAGGTACCATTACAAATATGTTATTTTTCTAATTCATGAAAACTCATTGTTTTTTTCAAAAAAGTTTTAGGGAAGCGACCATGCAACATATCTTCTTTGCTTAAAGTGATGACGACCAACAGAGCTGCTTTAAAGTCACACATGGGTTCAACTATTTCTTTTCTTTTTACCAAGCCTTTTTTTGCCTGCCCCCAGAATAAATGTCAATAGATGCAGAATGTTTCTATTGATTGATTAAAGATGCCAACTGCCACATAATTTACAGAATGCAAAACACCAAAACAAAACAAAACCAAAAAAAAAAAAAAAACAATGATTTCATGGTACAAAGACTCATTACCAAGAATACGATTGCTCCCTCACATCTGTTATGGAATTTTTGACAGAAAAGAAGAAAAGCCTTTTTACCTGGAGTAGAGCTAATGGACAACTTAAGAGAGTTATAATTGGAACATTCATAACTTTTTTCTACTAATATTAGGCTACAACTTATTTAGTAATCCTTTACTATTTGAGACACCTGGTGAAGATTTTATTTCAATGAAAGAATAAATTGAGGTCTGAATGATTTTAAATCACACCCAGAAAATCTCCTTTAGTTATATCATGTACCTTGAACATTTTGACTATATTGATGTATGTGAACAAATGGAGAATAGAAGTAATTCACCTTAAAATTCAAGAAAATAGAAAGCAAAATATCTTCACATCCATCACAGAAATGCAGATGGCTTGTTCGATGCTGTTGGTACATTTGTTTTGTGTTTTATTGGGCTCCTTGATTTGGAGAAGTGCCTTGAGTCGCCACTTGACGTGCCTCAACAGATAATTAGTTCATAAGCTTTTATGAAGCACCTACTCTGTGTCAGATTTGAAGTTGTGTAAATAAGGATCCTGCTTAACTTTCACATTTGCAAAGGTGCCAAACAACTACATTTGAGCAAGAAGTGAGTGTGCGTTAATAAAATACCAGTGGTAGCACTTAACCAAGTTTATTAAATTTCAAGAACAATGCTTACACACAATCATCCTTGTTCCAATCCCACAAGTTTTAAAGGAAGAGGGTCACAGGGTGAGGTTTGTTTCCACGTGGAAACGGTGAAGCATGCTCCCTGTGAACTGAACTGCTCTGCCAGTTTAGTGTTGACAGACTTCTGATGGGAACTCTTGGAAGCATCTCTGAGGAGCAAGTAGCTTATCACAACCCCTTCAGCAAGCAGCCCAATCTGGCACAGAGACACAGAAAGTTCTTTCTCACCCTCCAAGGTCTTAGGGAGCCCGTGGGCTTCTTCCAAAGTTTCATTTCTCCCTCAATCTCAGAGGGAAGTCAGCATCAAGGGTAGAAATAGGAAGATCCACAGGATGGTCTGAATGAGGAGATGCGTGCCAGGCTCAGGGTGTGCTTCAGCTAGTCTCTCTCCATGGAATAGAAATGCCAAATGATCAATGACAAAGGGGCACGGACCCCTGAGCCCTATTGTGAGGAACAGTCCTGCAGGAACAGGAGCAGCCTTGGAGTTTACAGTGTCTCAACACTAGCCCAGAATTTCTTGGAGTCTCATGACTTTGGACATAATCTGTACCAAAGTAAATTATAAAAGCAATTCAAGCTGACTACCAGTTCAAAAGGGTGGAAAAAAAGGAAAAGGAAAAAAAAAAAACAGGCCTGGAGAGGGGGCACAGCTCTCCATCAGGTCACTGAGTGCATTCATTATTTGTCCCCATTACCATGTTATGTCTTAATTACTCTGGTCTGGCTTCCCACCCGGGGTCACTATGTCACAGCTGGTTTTCTGCCCATCCCTAATTAATAAAGCCTCATTTAGTATCCAAGTTTATTGTAATAAACCTCTGCTCAGGGATATGGCAGGAATAAAAGAGACAAAAAAAAAAAAAACCCCGAAAATTATCAGTGTTGTTCTCACAGTAACCTAGC
Organism: Marmota marmota marmota; assembly: GCF_001458135.2. Lineage (NCBI taxonomy): Eukaryota > Metazoa > Chordata > Mammalia > Rodentia > Sciuridae > Marmota > Marmota marmota. The sequence goes on from NW_025999977.1 coordinate 12,876,611, forward strand.
ACCATAAAGGGCCTTAGTTCAGGCTTTCCCTGGGTTGCTCTTAACCTGGAAAAGGACTTCCATTTGATTTCACTTGGAATTTCTGCCATAATTGGGTACAATGGTCAGATTCTGCCTGAAGGAAGAAAAGTGACAAAGGTTCATAAACACTCATTCTTGCATCATTTGGGAATTTAAAAATGGCTCATCATGCTTCTTGCATTTAAATGAATATTATTTTGAAAAACAAAAAACAAACAAACAAAAAACAAATTTAACATTCTCCAAATGGCAATAGAAAAAAGTCCCATACATTCACCAGTCTTTTTGTTATTCCTGTGGTACCACTTCTTTTAGTATTTGGACACATCAGGTAAAAACAAATGATGTGATAGCCTTTTCTTATTTGTTACATGTAAAGCCAGTCAAACAAATTTTGCAAATTAAAAAAAAAATCCCACCTTCAAACATCTCAGCATTATTATGTATGAGTCTCTGACTCTGTCTCTGTCTCTCTCTCTCTCACACACACACACCACCACCACCACCACCACCACCACCACCACCACCACCACCATCACCACCAATTCTACTTATTAAAATTCACACAGCTCTTGAACAGATAGCTCATCTGCATTTTATCAGGTATCTCTATAATTAAAGCTTATTGTAAAGTGAGATATTATTGGTTTATTTTATTACTTGTCTACGAGAGGCTGAACAAAGTAAGAGGCATAAATGAATTCAGTTTTACAGTACTTTGTTTTAAACAAATGTCACTACCTACACACACATACCTAATTATCAGTTCTTACACATTCTGCCAAATATCAAACCTATAGTTCATAAGCCACACACACGACAGGCAGTAAATACATTCCCCCTAATTTAAAATTTTATTGCAAAATACCCTCTGCACTATGTTAACCTACACTAAATCACATCCTACACCCTCAGCTTTACTGGTGTTTACCTACTTCTGCTTCAAAAAGGAAAATAGTACTAACTCCTATTTCTAGATATCTATGGTAATAAAAATAAAAGAGAGAGACAATGACTGAATATAAGGAAGGGACTCAAAACAATGGCACAAGAGGGTTGACTTCAACCATAACAAAGAATAACAGATTAATCCATGACACTTTGTTTTTATGTTGGTGTGGTTTCCAAAGGTTCAATGTTCTGAAAGTCAGGGTTGCTTTGCATATTTTTGTACATTTCAAAGGCAGCCACCGCCGCCTTGCAAAAATTAACATAAAGATGAAGGCTCTTGCATTTGAACTGGGCAGTTGGTTTGAATGCACGTAGGTTATTATTGTAGATGTACAGTTTTTCTATTCAAGCACATGTAAGTGAAGGCCAGGCTGTCCTTTTCACAATGGAGAAATTCACTGGGCCGAGGACTCATAAGAGGAGAGGTCGCCAGTGGGGCCTCCTTCTCCCATCCACAGGCAACTGTTTTGCCATCAACCTAAAGGAACAACTTCTCAGAGCTCAGCCCCAGCAGAGCTCGGTTCCACTTAACCCACGATTCTTCACAGGTGCTTTGCTGCCTTCCAGCAGATATCATTTATTATCATGGCAGACAATGGGAGGTGGTGAAGACGGACGCAGCGGTCATGTTCCATTTGCCAGCGTGAATTATCCTCCGATCCTGTCCCCTGGTCGTGGTGGGCTCTGAGTGGCCCATTTTGAAAAAGAGTCTGAAGCCATTAGAACAAAAAGCACTGGAAGGGCTTGGGCTGCTAAAGGCTACATCTGGGCTCAGCAACATGCATACTAATAACATCATTACGGCCGAGTGGTTTGGAGAGCGTGTTTACTTTGTTGTGGTTGCTGTCACCTTCTACAGCTGAATTGTTAATATGTGGTTTTAAATTCAAATAGCACACAGGGCTAATTTTCTTGTATTTGCCCAAAAAATTAGGTTACATAGTTCATCTAATTCTCCCTCCACTTTTTCATGTGTGGGTGGTACTCCTTGTAGAGAGTACTTCTTTTCCATGACATTGAACTTGAACCTGACTGACCTTTCTATAATGAGTGAATTGAAAACATCTCCCTTTGGAATGTGGCTTGTAGATACTGGCTACGCCAGTTTTTCTGCATTTGATGAATTAAAGGGGCAGAGTCCTTTTCACAGACCAGACCAGAGGAGTTATTTAACAGGACAAAAAAAAAAGGGGGGGGGGGGGGAAAGANCTCACACCTGGGATAAGGACTGATCACACACACACAAACACACACACCAGCTCTGGCCTGAAACACTCTTCCCAACCTCAACCTGCTTAAAATCATCTGGCCCCATCCCCCAGGTCACCCTGGCTGGCTGCCCATCCACACATTTACATTTGCCTTTGAGTGTTTTCAGAAGCCCGTTATATTGTGCCTTGGCAGGCCAGACACCTTCACTCACCCTGAGATCCAGGGAGAAGGGGTTATCAAATTCCCTCATCAGACAGTCAAAGCCTGCATTCTTGAGTCTGCAAAGAAGCTATGCAGTTACACGGGGTAAGATGTTAGGACTTGTAAACATGTCATACAATATTATAATATGCCTGTGGGGCATGGTTAAGTACAGAGGTTGGGTGGACCTGGAGGTACAAAGGCTAGTTTTTCTATGGCGCTGTCTTAATGCACATTACTTTTTGGAGACACCACAATGGGTATTATCTTTCATAAAGAGGCTGCCTCCCTTTCTTAAAGGCCTGTGTTCTTTCAGATGGTTGGAAATCCAGTGATTATTAAGTGAAAAAGGAATCCAGGGCACCCTCATCTACTGGATAACATGGGAAGGCTTTGCCTTCACACACAGAAAGTGTTTCTGCCCCCAGCCTTGCTCTAAGACCCTGATGCCCTGGGCACATTCAAAACTCAAAATAATCTGGGTGAAGGGTGAAGGTCTGTCTGTTTTCCTAATAGGTCTAGACTCCAAATATTCAAGAAAGTGGAAATAAGCCTGACTGTCCTTTTTGGTGCCCCAAATTACCTCCTACATTTTGCTTTTTCAAGGATCGCAAACAGTCCTATGATTCTGGACAATAATGTCTAACTCTAGCCTATTGCTTAAGGCAGAATTAAGATGGGGTAATGGGTTGAATAAAAAGATCTACTTATATCAACCTTATTTCTTGTCTTAGAGATGAGACATAAGTTTATGAACTGGAGGAGGTAAATGCAGATTTCCTTCCTTTCCCTACTCTTCCCTCAATCCTTCTGTCCCCTCTTCCTCCCTCCCTCCCT
>NW_025999977.1:12879851-12905806 GCF_001458135.2 Marmota marmota marmota
CCTCCCTTCCTTCCTTCCTTCCTCCCTTCCTTCCTTCCTTCCTTTTCATTAAGCACAATGCCATTTACCTTACAAGAAATCTGATGGAATTTAATCTACAACATGGTTCCAGACCGGAAGTACAGCTGCACAGCAGAAAGGGGGCAATGGGGTGGGGGTATTTTATAACACACAAAACAGGCAGGACTGCTCTGGACAGAAGATAATGCAAACTAGCTTTGCTGGAAATGAGCTGCAAAATACCTTCATTTTCTACTACAGTGAAACCCTGATAAAATCACAACTGTTAAGGTCATACAGTATATCAGGTGGAATCACAGTCTTTAGAACTCCATTATTAATGCAGACAACCTCACAATCAAAGAGGATGAGAGCACAGTTTCCAGATGCCAATGATTTGATCCTATCTTATTTGGCTGTTTACATTTAAATAATGTGACTGTATAAATTTAAATAATATAAACCACCAACAGATGGATCCCAGTGAAAAACTGCATCTTCACTGAGACCCTGAATGTACACTATACAGGGCTTTACAATTTATTTGAGCAGAGCTCATATTTAAAAAAAAAAATGGGGAGGGGGACAAAAAGAGAGAGAGACTCATTTCTTCTGCCATTATGGAAATAAAAGGACAGCCGCTTTAGTTCCTGGCTGACTGTGCCAAGGAAACATGCAGTTCTCTAACCTCTGGTACAATGTACCCATAAGGTAGCAAGCATCAAAGCATATTAAAAGATATTAACTGCATATTTGCTTATGAACAAGATAAAAAGCTGTAGGGCCTCCAGGTTCTCAAGCTGTGAGTGGAACAGCTTTGCAATTTGCCTGCAAAACTGCATTTTGATCTTAATGAATATAAAATGGCTGCCATTAAAAGTAAAACAGATTATTTCGGGTCTTCCAGGGCCCATAGCTCTTTGCCGGCCTTGGAGGGCCACTATGATCTTTCATTAAAATCTCACAGCAGGGCTCCCTCACCAGCAAATCAAGCCTTGCAGTCTAGGAGATTGGCTACATTTAAAAGTAATTTTCAGAAATCTACACAGATTTTCAATTTGGTAATGAAAGCCATAAGAGAATGCAGGCGGCATTTTGTCGAATATTGTTACTGATCCAGTGCTCACATTCGTTAGAAATTAAACTGCCCCGTAACTATCGCACTGATGGCAGCTTGCCATTTCGGCTGCGTTCTAATCTCCGTTTGTTAATGAGTAGCATGTGCTAATTGTTGTCATCCTTACCGCCAAGCGGTCCTTCCCCAACAAACATATTTTACCTGCTCAGACGTGGAACCTTTCACTTTGTCACAGACCAAGTTGGAAGGGAGTGTTGGAGTCGCTGGTGCTTTTCATGGAGACAGCCAGACGTCCTTAGCTGATGGGAAAGGAACAACATCTGAAAACGGTGCTTTTGTATTGCATCTGGACTTGGCCTTTGTTTTTCAGTCAAGCCTAAGTTTTATCTAAGTCCGGGAACAGGCAAAATGTGAACTTTCACGTTGTTCCTAAGAACAGTTTAAACACATCAACAAACTCTGCGCACAAGGTTAGGCCAGATCAAGTGAAGTTTAAAATGAGGGAGGGGTTGATGGTTAGGAGGGAGGAGAGACTGGAAAATTCATCTGGGCAAAAGTGCTAGCCAAGGCAGGGAAGAGAGTGCACCTAGAACCCCACAGGGATGTGGGACTGCCACAGGTTCTCAAAGCTGAGTTTCCCTCTTTGCATTCCCTGGTTCAAAAGCCTTGGGGACAGGGGTTGTGTCACCCTCAAGAGGAAAGTACTAGGGGAACAGGCATGTGGGCTCACAGTACCATGGTTCCTGAGGAGAGAGGGTACAGAGAGGGAAAAAAATAATAAGTTCAGCATTGTGATATGTTATGCTGGCAAATATCTGAATAAAGAAAATTGTATAAAATAATTATCAATGAAAACATGATTAAATAAGAAAAAAAATTTACATAAATGCATTCTGAGACAGAGTGGGTTTTTTTTTTTTTTCTTTATGGGTCCCTATACTTGATATAAGAACTGAGGAAAGTTATCTTTCTGAGATTCTAGAAACAAAAATGTCAGATTATGCTTTCCTTTTGGAAAATGCATTCAATAAATTTTCTTTACCCAGCAATTCTCTTTACCTGGCACCTTTAGGGCAAAGCTCTTCCCTGCACTAAAATGTGACGAACAACAAGAGCTGCTCTCTAGTTTCTCTATGACTGGATATAAATTCTTCCCACTGATACAGAAAGAGTCTCTATTTAAAATAGCAATTCTCCTTGGCAGAGAGCTGGCAGCCAAGAGGGAGAATATATACAAAATATATGTTTATTTTCAGGGGGCCAAAGCAGGCAACTTGTGGCTCAGCATGAAGTATCTTTTAGTTTCTAGAATACCTGAGGTTCCTTGGCCTGTCTGGGCGCAGCTCCTTAGGTTTCCACAAAGTACAGTTTTAATAGGGGGTATGTCTATGATTTTAAGGAAATGACACAGGAACCCCTAATAAGGTGCCACTGCTAATGTGCATTAGTGTTTGAAGAGAAAACTAAGGCCGATTCCTTGTCTCTGTGGCCTCAGGAGACCAATGGGAAATAGATGCAAACAACTTGGTAAGCAGTTTTGAATCCATTCCACCTGTAGTTGAGATTCTAATTGCAGGATCATTCATGTAACATATTAGGATTTTTAAACGCCCAAAGTGACATTATAAGAAATTCTGCTGAATCCTCCTGAACTCAGAAGGCTGAGGAGGCTTCTTCTTCTTTTTTTAACCTGTCATCAGTTGTTCTAATATTCTGCTGAGAGCTTCCAGGTTCACTTTGACAACTGTATACCAGTAAAGTCTCTTGTATCATTATTTTGGTGTGTGCTAAAATGTGGGCAGAGTGATGGTACATCACCGATTTGGACTCTCAATTTTTAGAATATGACAGACATTAATATCCCTTTAATTATTAGAGCTGGGAAAAAACTGGACTTAATGTAATTATTCTTCTGATAATCAAGTTAAGTTTTATTAGTTATAATAAAGTTTATTTATTTGCCTTGTTTTAGAAACAGCTCTATGGAAACAAGTATTGTCCTCACTTTGACTCTCTATTAATTCTCTATTAATTCTGTTAGAAAATACACATATACACATAGAGATGAAGTGGAGGATTTTATAAAAAATAAATCATGTGAAAAATAAAAACTGCATGACCTTGTAAAGGGGCATAATGAAAATTTTCAAATAATATTTTTATTACCTTATGAACTTTTTTTTTTACTCTATCTCTATTTTGGATATTATAGCTAAGACATTCTTTGTTTTCAGTCATAATTAATTATTAAACTAGATATTGATTCTAAAACAAAATTTGGGGAGATGGAAGTGTATAGCAATGGCTTACAAATTCACATCTACTAAAATTCACACTTATGAGTCCATTTTTAAATATAGAATTTTAATTCAAAGTTCAAGGCCTTCATAAAATTTCTCTTGTAAAGAACTTTTAGAATATTAAAGTCTCTGTTTTGTCAAGTGAAATTTTTATTTTGTTGTTTTGGCAAGAAAATATACTAAATAGTATGCTAAATCTCACGACTTGTTTAAAATATAGTCCTCTAGTACATAGCAATACTTCTGTATTTACTCAACAAACCTCACAGACTCAGCCCTCAAGGGACAAATGTATTTAATTCTAAAAGTTAATTGGTAAATTGCTTTGGAATTTGTAATTAATTTTTCCTTAGAAACATTACTTAAACAACAGTTTGGTTCCAGGGCAAGCCCATAAGAATAAAATTTGTCATCATGTAGCTGAGCTAAAATCCAAATAGCCTCAGCCTGTGTTTTTCCTCCAGGAAACAGGAAACATGAGATTCAAGGTGAATGAATTATGAGATAAATGGATCGGGATAAAGAGTAGGAAGATGTTGAGAGGAGCATGGTTTCCCTTTCTCCTGTTCAGAGCTGGAGCTCTCTGTGCTATATAGTGAGACTCAGCTAGATCCAGACATCTCTGGTCCCACAGTGCCCCAAACTCCCTTCAGCTCCTGATCCATGGCTGCAAAAATTCAGTCCTTTAGCCCTTCATAATCAACTATGTCTCACCTATCCTCCCAACCGTCTAATCACATTCCAACTGATTTCACCAAATATTGGAGGAATGAGGAGCATAGGCCAGTGAGTGGCAGTGAGGAAGTCACACTTCCAAGGAAGCACTTCTGTTCTGGTTCTGAAGAAAGTTCAGCAGCTGAATGTCCTGTATATCACTCATGCAGGAGTCTGGTTCTGGGCAGTGTGTGGTACCAACACCACGGCTACCACCACAACACAGGAGCTGTGACGGGCGACGACATGAGCTGATGCTTAGGAGTCAGAGCACAGAGGATCCTGCTGAGGATTTCTCCTACATGTGTCCTCTTGCCTGAGGCCCTCAACAGTAAGCATGTTGTAAATGCAGGATGGACTTCTGTCTTAACCAAAAGGTAAATACGCTTGATGAGTGTCAACTTATTAGAAAGGATGAATGTTTTACAAATGAAATTTAAAGAAAACAGAACCCAACAAAAATATAGAAGAAAAAAATATATATTTTGGGGGAGCCAGAGATAAATCGGATCTGGAATCAAGAGTGTAAAAAGAGGAAACTGTAGATTGGTGGGGTAGTATACTGGAGGGGGAGATACTTCTGTGGATAGTGACAAGATACTTCTATAAAGGCAGTGACAACTTCCCTCTTATTCAACAGAGAATAGGAAAAACTCTCAGGACAGTCACATTGGATGAGCTTTAACATCTTTTCCAGGAAGAAGAAGAGAGAAGGAGTGGCTGGCCCCTAAGTTCATAGGATCATGTTTATGAGACTAAAGGGATATAAATTTTCCTGGGACATAAATGTAAAATGCATGGAAAGATAATGCTCTCCTCTGTGATTACATATTACAATTGACATTGTCTCTATGAGACATGGTCACTGGTCATCAAGAGGCAGGGAGATACAAGCAAGCTGTTCAAAGGCCTGGGCACTAGGGTAGAGGCATCTGTCTTTCATATTGGTTGAGAATACAAGGAAGCTTTGGAAATATCTATGTGGTGCAAAGCAGATTTGGGTTTTTGAAGTATGGCACCAAGTGGTAGAAAGAGAATCTTCGGCACAGGGCGAAGTGGTTTTTTTGAAGATAGGAAAATGTGTTGTCTCCAAAAATACCCAAACTAAGCAAACTGCTTAAACGTGGAAGCCAAACAGACAAAAACTAAAAAGCTTTCAGATAGGATCCTGGGCTACAGTGTGATATAGAAGGTAACATATTTTAAACGGGTTGATGAGTATTTTTCAACAAAGAACACAGGAAAGACAGGCAGAAACCATGTATTCATCCTATTGTTCATATGTAACAATTAGCAGACTATGAATAATATAATGAATATATAATTTAACTTTGCCCAAAGAGTGTGATTTGGTGGGTGAGCTAAAAATGATAAGGAATTTGGAAGGAAGTGACATGTCATTTTAGATTTTGTTATGTTTCACAGGAAAAAAAAATTGGACATAGGCATTTATCCTAGAATTTAGGAAAGCAGGCATCAAAATAGAGAAATTGTAGAGATGATCCCATGACTAAATCATTTTAAAGGGAAAATAAGCCTATTTTTAAAATTCTGACAAAATAATCACAGATTATTTCAGAGGCACATATAAAAAAACAATATAACATGAAAGGAACATTCTTTTTCCCTTTTTGAAGCTATTGAATCAGAATATAAAAGGACATGTGCCCAAAATGGAAGGCTGAAAACATCGTAGGAGCCAATATAGAAAAGTGCAGTAAGAAGATTGTCAAGGGGGTTAAAGCCTGACTATAGGCTGAAAAACTGCCAAGGACAACAGAAAGCTATTTTAAGCTCTGTTTGTAAAGAAGAACAAAGGGATAGGTACATTGATTGGGGCACACAGCAAAATGTTAACAGATGTCGCAGAGAAAACAGAACTATTCAACTCCTATTTTGATTCTATGGTCTCTATCAAGAAGAATGATCTTCAAACCAGAGAGGGCAGAGCAAATAGTTAAGAGGGAACCAAGGCCCAAGATAAGTCAAGAAACACTAAGGTATTACCTGGTTGCTTTAAACAGGTTCAAGGCTCCAGGCCAGACCAATTATCTCAGGTTACTGAGAGAACCTAAAAAAATGTTCCAGATGTGACGGTGGAAATCCTCCCAATATTTTTTTTAGAATCATGGTCTAATCAGGCCTGACCAGGGATTCACGTGGGCTCTAGGAGAAAAAAAAAAAAAAAGCTTTTCATTGGGGAAAAACAGAAAAGTATCCAGAGACAAATCCCCAGGAACTGCTACAACTGATTATCATACACATGAGTTGTTTGTGTTAAGAAGCAGCAATCACTGTCAGTTAGCAGGGGTTTCCTTGAGACCACACCAATCCCTGCCTCCTTCCCTCTCAACCTTCTCTCTCTTTCCCTTGTTTTTGTTTTGAATTTATTTGTTTGTTTTGTGTTGTTGGATGGTGGTGGTGTTATTGTTTTCTTCCTTTCAGTTTCATAGGATGACTAGCCAAACATTTCAGAGGAATGACTCAGTTTCATCAAGACATTTAACACATTATTGAATAACATATCAGTGGACCAAAAAAAGAGGCCTGAGTAATTAGTGTGACTCAAAACCGGTTGAATAAATGTTCCCAAAGAATACATGTTAATTAATTGGGGGCAATCTGGAGAGTTCTCTAGTGATATGTGCCCTTTGGACTTCATTTTACCCTTTTATTCTTTTCTTTTTTTTTTCTTCTTGTTCATAGATTTATTCCGGAACTTTCTATATTCCATGAAAATATATGCTCGTGTATTTGCTTCAATCTGATTTTGCAAATATGTGCTTGTTAGCTACTCTGTATAGATCAGATAGATTCTGGAAAGATGATCTGGGTCAGAGCTAATATTCCTTTAAGTAGCTCATAGTTTAATGGGAGAAACAGAGTGAGTAACTGAATAGATGGACAGATGCAATACAGCGTGAGACAGAAAGAAGGACGTTAACACTGATTGTGTCCCAACCTTTTCTTCTATGCACTATACTAAGGGCTTCACATAGTTCATAAAATCCCCCCTGAAAGAGTATGTGATAGTTCTGATTACAATCAGAAAATGATATGAGTCTACTACTTCTCTGATTGGTTTCTGTTTTGGTATGACCAAACTCCTTCCAAGTTCCCCCAGACATTGGCACATGTACCTGAAAGGCATGTGCGCCCATACGCTCAAATCTCTTTGATTTTGTGTATGTCATTCTCTCTGCCTAAAGTTTCTTCTTCAACTGCCTGGAAACCTCAGAAGCTTTATGACAGAATACCCGAGATAATCAATTAAGAGGAAAGGTTTATTTTGGCTCACAATTTCAGAGGCTTCGGTCTGTGATTGTTTGACCCCGTTGGCTATAGGCCTGCAGCAACACAGGATTCATGGTGAGAATGCATGGTGGAGGAAAATACTCACCTCCTAGTGGCCACAAGCAGAATAAGAGAGAAAGAGGAAGGAATCAGAGTCCCCATATTCCCTTCAAGGGCATGCCCCCTATGACCTAACTTCCTCCAACTAGGCCCCACCTATGGAAAGTTCCATTACTCCCACTGCACCCTGCACTCAGGACCAATCCTTCAACATAGAGGCCTTGGGGAGGAGGGGCCTGGGGGCATCCAGATCTAAACTATAGTACTACATGTCTCTCCAGCTGGGCTTTACCTTTTCTGGAAAGTGTTCCTGGGATGGCATTCCATCTGCATTAATACTTAGGGCACGCACTGGTTTTTGGACATTGGCCTTTTGCTATGGGGCCTAAGAGTATAGGCTTTGGAATGGTATGGACTGACTTTTGAATTCTGGCTCCATATGTTATGGAATGCTTGATAAAGGCTTTAACTGACTCCTTTGGGCATTGGTCTTATTGACCAATACATACACAGAATACACATTTTATGAACAATATGCTTGGGAGGCTGAGCCAACCTCAGTAAAAGCAAGGCACTAAGCAAGTCAGTGAGACCCTGTCTCTAAATAAAACACAAAATAGGGCTGGGGATGTGGTTCAGTGGTCCAGTGCTCCTGAGTTCAACCCCTGGTACCCCAAAATAAAAGAATGAACAAAATATAAAGTTTTACTTCAAGTTCCCTTGCTACTTTACTTTTTATATATCTTATTATCTGACTTATTCCTAACTTTCAATGTTCTTTTTTCTCTCTACTTCAATTTTTTCCTCTATACATTCAACAGATGTGCTTCATTTTATGCATGAAATGAGTTCTTGTAAAGTTGTGTGAGTTTTTTCCCAGTAAATGAAATATTACATTAAAGATACTAGGGAAGTTCCTTTGTAAAGGAACCTTATGCCAAATTGCTTTGTAAAGCAAATAATGACCCTATAACCAATCTTTCTCTAAATCTAGATTTCCATATATCAGATTTGACTAAAAAAAGATACATCTGTACTTTATTTTTACATCTGACTGCTAGCTGTACTGCAACATAATAGTATGCCAATTTGAAATAACATAATTTTTATACTTTTTCAGTTCTTACAATGCAATCTTAGAAAATGTATTATTTTCCATATACTCCTACATGCTTTCTTTTCCTTGGTGGAACTTTAGAGCTGCCCTCTCCCTCCTTATTTTCAGGAGGTTAGCACTAAACTACAAAGTTAGATAGTTATCTTTTATGGAATAATAATAATGTACTGCAGTTGATGTGAAGTACTTTGTATGCATTTTCACAATTAATTTTTATATCATATCTGAATTATTGACCCCTTTACAAATTAGAAAACTGAGGCTTAGAGAAATTTAACTTCCACAGATATCCAAACTGGCTCAAATCCATGCCAGTTAATTAAATTCCTAACCTCAACACTATTGAGATATAATTGACAAATTAAAATTGTATATATTTAAGGTATTCAATGGACACTTTGATCTCTCTCTGTGTGTGTATATATATGTAGATAGATAAATATAGTGTGTGTGTATGTATATATACACACACGTATATTTATAAATGACTACTACACTAATGCTAATTGTCACATCAATTACCTCACGTAGCTATTTGTGTGTGTGTGTGGTGAGAACACTTAAAATTGACTTTTTCATAGATTTTGTGTCTATAATACAGTATTAGTAATGATAATCATTATGCCATATGGCAGATCTTCAAAACTTATTTATCTTACATAACAGATTCTGTACCTTTTGACCAATGTCCTTTCCTCTCACCATACTCCAGAAGAAGCACTATTCTATTGTCTACTTCTGCAAGTACCAACTCTTTTAGATTCTGAGATCATGCAGTATTTGTCCTTCTGTGCTTGGCTTTATTTCACTTAACACAATGTCCTCCAGTTTCACCCATATTGTCACAATTGACACTATAGCCTTTTTTAAAGCAAAATAATATCCTTTTGTCTTTAATATCACCTTTTCTTTATTCATTCATCTGCCTAAGGATACTTGGGCATTTTCCATTATCTTGGTATAGTGAGTAATTCCACAATGAATAAGGAGTCCAGATATCTCTTAGAGATACTAGTTTTGTTTTCTTTGGATATAAACTCAGAAGCAAGATTATTAGTTTATATGATACTTCTAATTTTAATTTTTAGAAATTTCCTTACTGTTTTCCATAATGGCCATACCAATTTACATTCTCACCCACAATATGCAGGGGTTCCTTTTTCTATACTTCCTTGCCAACATGTGTTTTCTTTTATCTTTTTGATAATAGCTATTCTAATAGGCAGATGATATCTTATTGTGGTATTGATTTGCATTTCTTAATGATTAATGATGCCCAGAACTTTTTTCTTATATTTCAGATGGCTTGTGGGCCATTTGTATTCTTTTGAGAAATGTCTGTTCAGACTCTTTGCCCACCTTAATAGGGATATTATTTTATGGCTATTGAGTTGCATTTCTCATATATTTTTCATTTTAATCTCTCATCAGATGTATGGTTCACAAATATTTTCTCCATTCTGCACTACAGCAATTGTTTCATATGCTAAGCAGAAGCATTTTACTAGGATAAAATCCCACTTGTTTATTTTTGTTTTTGATGTCTGTGCTTTAAGGGTCATATCAAAAAATCATTGCCCCAACCAATGTCAAAAATTCCCTTCCCATGCTTTCTTTCAGAAGGTTTGAAGAAGTAGGTCTTACATTTAGGTCTTTAATCTAGTTTGTGTAGACTTTTTACATGGCATTAGACAAGGGTCCAATTTTGTCCTCTGGCACGAGGACATCTGGTTTTCCTAACACTAATTATTGGAGAGCCTGTCCTTTCACAATTGTGTGTTTTTGTCAAATCAGCCTGACTTTTGATCCGTCCATTAACTTCTATTTTGTGTATCCTCTTACTATTGGAATAATGAGCAAGAAGAAAAATTTTGTCCTCACAAGAAGTGACAAAGTTCAGGTGAATGTTGGTGGAAAAGTACATTTTATAAGAATCCCAATAGATTCTAATTTTTCTGCTGTCAGCTGCCTGTGTAGGATTGATACTTGCTCATTTCAGGCCTCAGTTTTTCATCTGTGAAATGTAATTCCTATGGTCTCCTCTGACAAACACATGAAATTTTCCTGGACCACTAGGATGAGACATGGCACCAACTGGATGCCCTGTTTTTATTTTTTTTAACATTTTCTTACTAGAAAGTCAAGTTCAGATTAACAGCATGTGTATCACAAGGAAACCCCTTCCGTGCCTAACTAAAATTTTAACAATTTTAAAGAAGAAAATGGAAAGAAAAATTAATGCTGCCTTTGTGGCTGGTACAGATCAGAATGCTCTCCCAAGGCAGCTTTGTTCCAAAACCAAAGATCTTTTACCAGTGAGGGGGGAAAAAAAATGAGTATTACAGCTATCATCTAAGATCTAAGAGGGAAGATTCAGATCTTCACTGATTTGACCAGATCACTGGTTTTTAAAAAGCATGAAGAATTTCAGAGATGAAAGTCAGGATCCTCCTTCTTCCCGTTAACCAAGTCAGAGCCAACGCCTACTTTACACCCAGAACTTCAGCACATCATCCTCCAGCTTGGCCATTCACCAGAAGGAAACCAAGCTTCTGATAGCCTCTCTTCTCCCTCTTTTCTTTTACCATCAAGGTGACTTATAAACAGCTGCAATAAAAATGATTTTTTTTTCATAAGTGTCTTCTCAATAATGTCTCTGAAAAAGCAAGAGAGGCTAAAAGATACATGACATTCATGGATTTTGGCCCTGAAGCCACAAAATGCACACTAGCAATTTCTTCATTTGACCAAAATGAATGGTCATCACAAAAACAAATGTAACTTTGGTATCCCTGATTTGGCTGAGACAGCTTAAGGGCTCAAACTTAATAGACTTTTTCTGACCGATTAGGATCTCGGTGCAGGCTGCATCATCCTGTCAGAGCCGATAGCCACGTCCAAACCACAGGCACAGAGCTGCCCTTGATCCATGACCTTAGCAGACAAAGTAATGGGCTACTGAATATCATAAGACTCCCAAGGAAGGAACTTTGAAGACGGTGTTCATTTTGCTCGGTGCTCTTTTACAGAAGACAATTAAACATAAAGAATAGGTTGGTGCTTAAATAAAATGCCTAACAGTAAAAGCACGTTTCTATATTCCAAAGGCCCAAGAAAAGCTGTGCCTAAGAAGGGATTAACTACTATCAGATGATATTACGACTGGATTAATGATGTTCCACATTCACTGTATTTATAAAAAGAGCAGGGAAAAAGAATCGGAATCTTTTAAGGAGCAGATAAGTGATTTCTGTAAACCTTAAAAGCCAAAAGAAAAGTCATTTTTAAAAAGATGGTGGCTATAATAGTATATTTATTTATAAATCCTTAATTGGGATATTTTCTCCCTTAAAAATAGCCCTTCATTTCAAGCAAATTGCCATTAACTTAGTATGTGGACCATGAGGGGTGTGTGTGTGTGTGTGTGTGTGTGTAAGAGAGAGAAAGAGGGAGAAAAGGGGGAGGGGAGTCTCTTATATCAGTGCTTTATATTCTACCAAGTATTTTAAACCATTCTTATTTTAGACAATTGTTTTTGTAATAGATATACTAAAGGTGATCATTTTATTTTATTGCTAGTCATTGCTGACTGAAATATTTTGCCAGATGAAAGTAATTACCATGACTATATTACTTTCCTAACCTGTTCTGCATTTGGATCCTAAGAACTCATAGTATGAAATTCTGTCACCCTTTTTTTTTAAATGTCATATGCTGCTATGCTCTGACCTTATATAAAGACATACAACAGTTGTGTGGTTCTCTTTTTTTTTTCTTCTCCTTTTTTTTATTGTGTATACTTTTACATTCCCAGAGGTTGCAGGAACATTCTGACCTTGTGTGGAAATATAAAGAAAAGAAACACTGAACAATGTAAGAAGTATCATATCAATGTAACATAAGTATCATATGCAAGAAAATGCAACAAATCATTTTAGGTTAATAATACTAAATAAAATCAATCTATATCATATCCATGAAAGGAAGAAACAACAGAAAGAAGGATGTAGAGATAGAAGAAGAAAAAGGGAAAGAAAGCAAAGGAGATGGGGGGGAGGAGAGAGGGAAAGGGAGAGAGAAGAATAAAATATTAAGAAGAATCAACAAAGTAGAACTGATATCAAGAACTCACTTTCAAGCCTGGCATGGTGGTGCACACCTGTAATCCCAACAATGAGGGAGGCTGAGGCAGGAGAATTGCAAGTTCAAGGTCAGTTTCAGCAACTAAGCAGGGCCCTAAGCAATTTAGTGAGATTCTGTATCAGAATAAAAAAATAAATAAAAGGGCTGGGATCTGGCTCAGTGGTAAAATGCTTCTGGGTTCAAACCCCAGTACCTAATAATAATAATAATAATAATAATAATAATAATAATAGAAAGAAAGAAAGAAAGAAAGAAAGAAAAGAAAAGAAAATCAATTCTTGGCCAAAATTATATAGTGCTATATGGTTAATATTTTCGTATTTGAAACCAGGTGTTACCTATCTCCTATACTCTAGAATTCACTCACACAGACAAAACTCACTGCATTTGGAACTTTTATTTGGACAACATTCCTGACAAAAATATTGTCTATTAGCTTTCTGTTCTGACCAACCAGTTACTCATCTGGCAAATTAAAAAAAAAATTACCATCTGGCAAATTCTATCAGTGGCTTCATGTCTTAGAGTTGCAAATAGACAGAACAGCAGTATTTGATCCGGAAGCACAAGTACATCAGCAGGGCATGTGAAGTGATGGTCATTAGAGAGAAGCCCTTGCTTCCTTGATCTTGCTTCCCACTTGCAATATCCCCATCCTCCCCTGACACCTGCTGTACCATGATCCTATTGGGCGTCCACGAGTTTCTCTTGAGAAAGTCATCCAGTTCTCCATAGGGACTTGGTGTTGATCCCAAAAAAAGGCAAGAGACAGCACATGTCAGGTGCTCAGTTTAGAGAAAAATTGTGCTTTCAATGGCACAGACTGGACATTTGTGGCCCTGACTTGAGCTTTTAAGGCCTGAACAGGAAAAGTTCTCATCTCTCAGGAGAGAGAGGTTGCCAAAATTTTTGTAGAATATAATCCCACCTGAGAATGGAAGTATTTTTTATTTAATTCATTTACTTGCAAATGTTACTTAATTGAAAGCATAGACCATATTATCCTTTTTGAGGACCACATTCGTCAAAAAATATGAGCCTATTGGAATCTTGCCAATGCTACTGTGAAAAATTATAAAGGCTGCATTTGCTGCTGGGTAAAAGGAAAATCTTAATCCCCAAAGCAATGGACACTTCAGTCTGTTCATTCTGAAAGTCATCAACACACATGAAAGTTATGCTCCCTGTGCCGGTTTAAATAAGAGAGGTCCTCCAAATGCTCATGTGGGAAACAATGCAAGAGGGTTCAGAGGTGAAATGATTGGGTTATGAGAGCCTTAACCTAATCAGAATATTAATCTGATGATAGGGATTAACTGGGTGGTAACTGTAGGCAGGTAGGGTGTGGCTGGAGGAGGTGGGTCATTATTGCTTTTGAGAATTATATTGTGCCCTTGTTGAGCATATTAGTCTTTCTCTCCCTCCCTCCCTTCCCTCCCTCCTTCCCTCCTTCTCCCTCTCTGCTTTCCTGAGCCACTTTACTCCATCATATTCTTCCACCATGGTGTTCTGCCTCAGGCCCAGAGCAAGGAAGTCACCTGTCGACAGTAAGACCTCTCAAACCACGAGTGCTAAATAAACTTTTCCTCCTTTAAAATTGTTCTTGTCAGGTCTTTTGGTCACAGAGATGACTAAAATACGCACACGGTCCAAACCGCATGCTGGCAATTGGTGGCCAGTAATAAGTAGAATACACAATAAGAATATGTACTAAAATATCTGCTTTGTGTAATGCAGAACTGGTGTTTCAGGAGATTAACAATTATGATCGATAGCCAGTCCTCTTCTGATTCTATAATACTCCACACAATCTTTTAATCTTTTTTACACACACACACACACACAAAATATATATATATATATATATATATATATATATATATATATATATATATATATATNATATATATATATATATATATAGTTGCAGATGGACACAATATCTTTATTTTTATTTATTTATTTTTCTGTGGTGCTGAGGATCAAACCTAGGGCCTCACGCGTGCAAGGCAAGCGCTTTACCACTGAACTACAACCCTAGCCCTGGAAGACATTTTTTGAACCCCAGTGTTGTAAGAAATGATGTTTAGCAGGTAATTTTCTCACAAGGCACCAAATCTGGTTACCCTGACAGCTATACTAGCTCCTGCTAGTTGCACGACTCTGCACAAATGCAGCCAGAACCGTCTATTAATTTTTGTTGTTATGAGGGATCAGGTTGTAGACTAGAGGTGGGGACCCAGTCAGAGTAAGCAGCTGTTGGAGTGCACAGAGCCTGTGAAGGATGTGACAAGAGGAGAGCCAGGTCTCAGGCTGAGTCTGGGGTGTGCCTCTCCATGCAGGCAGGAAGGAGAAGGGGGAACATGAGGCAGAAGTGGGCAGCAAATCAGGAGCGTAGTGTCTCAGAGACACCAAGGGTCACCCTAAGGCTCCAATGTGCTGGCTGGGAACATTGGAGGTGCTGTAGACAGGTCAGAGGTCTGGCGTGGGAAGTGATCACCAGCCACAGGGAACCGATGCAAGGTCCATTTCAGCAATGTGGTAGACAGATGCATGAGTTCAAGGAGCCCAAGGATATAATGAATGTGAGGGTGTAGGAGGAATATATCTAGTGCCTGTTTGAGATGTTGGGAAGTGACAAGAAAATAGTAGAGGTTTTCCAGAAGAGCCAGCAGCAAATTATTTGCACAGGAAAGCATTAAAAATCTATTTCTAGCCAGTATGGGCTGAATTGAAAGTAAAAGAAATAATTGCAAAACTAAACATAAACAATTTTTAATATTTTATAAATCAAAATATTATGTTATGCATATGATGGGCAATTCAGTGAAACAAAGCATCATTATGATTCACCTTCTTAGCCAGTGCATTTTAAGTTTACTTGTTCCTTCAAGTCCTCTGAGGTAGGTCTCACTGTTATTCCTGTTATACCAATGAAGGTAGCTAATATTCCCTGGGTACAATTAGTTAGTGGTGGAGATGAGGATTGTGTTTTTTTCTTTTTTCTTTTTGGTACCAAGGATTGAACTCAGGAGCACTTGGCCACTGAGCCACACCCCCAGCCCTATTTTGTATTTTATTTAGAGTCAGGGTCCCACTGAGTTGCTTAGCACCTCGCTTTTGCTGAGGCTGGCTTTGAACTCGCAATCCTCATGCGTCACCCTCCTGAGCCGCTGGGATTACAGGCGTGCACCAATGCACCCAGATATGGGTACTCACACTCAACCCATATGCATACTCAACCTCTCCTTTCTTTCTGTATTGAGTTAACTCTTCACCAGAAGAGACCCCAGAACTTAAATTTGTACAATACTTTGGATAAAAACAGAATTTCAAAAATGTAAGCAGATCTTCCTGTACATGCATCTTACAAGTATATACATCAGCTTTATCTGAAAGATATTTAAAAAAAAAACACCATTAAACTCAGAATTATTCTCTATTCCAACAATTACACCTACAGAAGTCATACCATTCTCCTGTCTATCCAATGCCAAAGACGTCCAGAAGAATACCCAGTGCCTACTCCAGTAGTGTCTATGGAGCAGATCTAAAAACACTTTGCAAAAATATCACTCTCCTTATATATCTTAAGACTGACATATTCACGACAGGTCTGCTAGAATAATCATATCTACTTTCTTTTGTACCAAAAAAAAATCTAAAGTAAGATTTTTTATAAAGGATAATTAGCCAAGCTAATATAGTAATAAGTGGAATACACAATAAGAATATGTACTAAAATATCTGCTTTGTGTAATGCAGAACTGGTGTTTCAGGAGATTAACAATTATGATCGCCAGTCCTCTTCTGATTCTATAATACTCCACACAATCTTTTTTAAATTACTTTATTAACCTTTCCTCCTAGCACAGAAGTGCCCGATTATAGATAATATTTCAAAATCATCTGAGGTGTAAGTGTGTTTGATTTGCTCGGTAATTATTTGTCTACTTTATTACATTGGCCAAGCACACAAGCTCCTTGACCAGCTTTATTTCAAGTCCAGTTAAGAACAGGGTCATATCATTTTGTGGATCATTCCCTTTGGGCCCCCAACGTACATGAAATTTTCATATTGGAGATGGGGATGGTGCATGGCAACATAGTACATTTTAAACATGGAGAAATCATTCGCTGCCCTGTCATTAGAGGTTTAAGGCCCTGAGCTTAATGGAAAGAATGTTGTTCACAAGTGAGAGGAAGGTGTTTATTCTCTGCATGACTGGGACACAGGGCATTTAAGTCTGAGCATGCAAATGTCCCTCCATAAAGTCTAAAAGCATATCACTCCTACCCTTTTGGTGGCCTTATGCAGGGTCTTTATAATCTTTCCCTTGTCATTCATACCACTCAGGATAATACTTATATTTTGATCTGAATCATGAATGCATTTTGGCATGTATGTTGTCACGCACAGGCAGAATGGGATGGGGAAGGGGCAAGAGGAAGAGCAATCACAAACACTGTCCTTCTAACAGAGATCTGGAGAAAAGAAGTAACCGCTGAAAACTCACAGGGGGTTTAGCAGAGGGGAAGTCTGCCTGTTACAACTTTACAACTCAGTGGCAAATGAAACGGATCCTAACCTGTTGTTAAAGAGAAAATGTAATGAGATAAAACAGGGAGCAGGGCTCACCATGGAGGATCACCATCAGGATAAAAACACAAAGCCAGGGGACTCTGTTTATTGTCCACCATCAACAAATCCTGAAATTTCCATATGTAGCAGGATTCGGAGACTCTGTTAGTAATACAGGATACAGCTGGTCAGCTCAGTCACCCATGGAATTACAGTGTAGGGTATGGATGCCAGTATTTGAGACCCAAACCGAGCATAAAAAACACAAAGTAAAATTCAGTGTCAGCACAAAGTTGACAGCAAATGATTATAACAGCTTCGAAGCTTGAAAAAGAGTGTAAATAACTAGGATCCCCTGCGGGCTCACTCAGCCTGCATACATAACAACCGTGATGGACAGTCTCTGTGGTACAGTCGGAAGGAGGCCCTGGGAAGATGCAAAAATTCCGCCAGCAAAGAGCCTTAACTGTCACCTTCCTGACTAAATCAGCTACTTTCATATGAGGAGAGGAACAGTGCAAGGGGTACGCCTTTGGAAGGCCAATTGCCCTTTGGCTCAGAAGAGGGAATGTTAATTATCGGCTCCTCTGTGGTTATCAAGGCTCAGCAACCCCACCAGCTTCTGCACTTTGTGAACACTCCTCGCTCTGATCTTTAATCCTTGGCACTTTTAGTCCACAAAAGATTGTTATTCAGCACGATTCTGCTCATCTAGAGAACGTAAAACTAAAAGCAAAAAAGAACAGTTCCTTGTCCCCAACAAAACTGATAAGTGAGAGGAGTGCTTGGAATAGAATTTAATTTTCTTTTCTTTCTATATGCCTATACACACAAATGTGCACATATTCGTACCTGCATCCAACAGGGAGTGGTTTTCATGTACTGAAAAAAAAAAAATGACAGGTGCATCATGGTCGCAGCCTCCAACTTGGTGTGACAGACATCAGCTTTGAGGATGCAGTATGGAGTCTCATCATCACTTGTGCTTACAAACCCAAAGGAGAAAAGAAAGCAGCCAGGCCTTTTGCACACACACCTAGCTAACATGCCACAGGTTTGCAATTCATTTACAAGATAATTAATCAATTAGCAAATGATCCCTTTCCCCACTGTTATTTATGCTGCATAAGAATTGCATCTCCAAATGAAAAGGCAGACCACTTGTATTGAAACTTTGCCCTTCAAACACATTGGTCTTATTTATCTGAATTGAGCAGATGCTTTGCAATGCCAGCCCATTGTAACTGGACTGTTTGCTATTAGAACCTGAGTAAGATTTAAGCTAAACAGAAGAGCATAAATATGACATCCTATAGACATTCATGATGATCAACTGTGCTGTATCATCGCCAGCCATTGCTACTTATTCATACAGGAAAAGAGGGAGCAAATACACTTGACATTGCTAAAAGGGGAACTATAGTCCCTGGAAGGACAGGTGAAGATGGGACTTACACAGTTATCGGCCCTAGAGTACAACTCCACAGTCTTAAAATGCAATTAATATATATGTCCTGCTTACAGGCTTCTTTCAGAGCTCCATTTTATACCTGACACCTTTTTGAAAAGCAAAAATATTAGGCAGCTTTTGCTTGGGGACCAGGGTATTTATCAGGTCTACCAGATAACTATCACTGAGAGAAAGGTCTGATAATGATGCAAATCCCACCAGATCCTACATCAATCTAAGACTTGGTCAAGAGAAATCATGACTATTTAACCCCTTCACCTCTCAAGACCTAGGCACCTCCTCCTCCAAGAAAAAAAAAAAAAGAACTAAATAAAAAGTAAACTACATGATTACATGATTATTTGTTAATTCTTTGCACAACTATCATATTTCAAATTTCTGCATCCACTGCCGCCAGGTGGTATAACAGAAAACATCTACTCTAGCCATGGCAGGGAGATCTACCAGTGTTTTAGAAGCCAAGAGGAAGGTCTTCAGAATCAGCTAACATTTTAGCGGTCAAATGAATGAACAGAAAGTCTATTTCTGTGGTTGTTTTTAAGTCAATAATTATGTGTTAAATTACTCTTTTGTGTATAGAACAAAAGCATTTTTTGGTCCATTTTTGCAGGTGAAAAAAACGGGTCAGCTATATAACGCGGAACCCCAGGTGTGCACATGGCAGAAAAATCCTGCCATCTATTGCTTCTGTTAGGGACTTCAGGGATGGGCTCAGAGCTCTATGTGGTCACTTAGCAGGGATTTAATAATAAAACAGCTACAAGGAAGACTTTCCCCAACCCTTCACTCTTTTGATAAAGAAGTTAAGGACAAAAAGCATTTAAATGTTTAAAAAAACCTGTGAAGCATAGTAAATAAGCACATTAGAGGAAGATCATTTTAATATGAATGGATACCCTTAAAAACAAACAAACGCTAAACCTTTTTTTTTTTCTTAAAAAAACATTTGTGGCCACATGTGTAGAGAAGCCAACTCTACTTGTTAGCTGTGGTGAGCAAAGCTGGATTTGTTCACACACAGGAATAAAAAGCACAACAGTGAATCTTAAAGGCATTATTTCTTAGCAAAATTAGCATAACCCAGCACATCAGAGTATTAAAATTTAAAAAGAATTTCAAACTGTCCTAGTATCATCAGCAGAGCCATGTCACAGATTTTTTTTATTGGTTCGGCAGTCTAGGTGTAATTGTATCAATATTTTAATGCTTGATGCATATTGCCCATGATACATTGCTTGCATAAATAAAAAGCACCAATATTCAATTGCCAATGAAATAATCACACACTCTAGATCTTTATTATATCATGCATTATTTAATTACAATAATCAGAGTCCTTTTGAAGGTAAAGCAAGATTAAAAAGGTTTTGTTTTATTGGGTCTATATATTTGATTTAAACTTTACATGTTAGCTTTACATTAAGAATTTATAAGGCATCAGTTCAAATGGTGCTATTATAAGAGTTTATTTCTTTTATAATTAGTACAGTACTCTTAAAGTACTCTGACTACGAGAGATAATATTTCAGTATTTTAATGAGCTTTTTAAGTGTAATTGATGTAACAATCATTGAATTACACATTTCTACCTGAAGAATAATGAAGGAAACATTTTAATGAGAAATTTAATCATTATTAGCAAATGATCTACTAAACTGCCATTTGCTGACATTTAAAAGCTTAATAGCAGAAAACTGTATTTTCCTAAATCTGCATCAACATCGATGGCGATTACTTCTCTGTTACTCTGATTTCCCAGGTTAACTTTCTACCATCACTAATTTATTTATAAATTTGAGGAAACTTTCTTTAACCCACAGTTGTCAGTTCCTTCCAGAAAGTGTGGGGCTTGACACTTAGAGGGATAATTTAAATAAATTAGCCCCTTTTCCAGCCTTCAGCAGTTTTCAGCATAAAAGGACTCTTTCTTGTGAGTATTCATGCTTGCATCAGCTTGATTTTGATGAATGCCCTGTGAATTCCCTGATAGTACCTCAGACAGAGAGATCTCAGACTGATGTCAACAAGGGTTTTTAAAGCTCCCTCATTTTAAGCACGCATCAGCCTTCAGAGCTGATAGTCATGGAAGAGGAGTCTACCATGCAGCTGTGTCAACCTCTGGGATGGAGTTTTACTGAAGGATTTAGATGAACCTCCAGGCCAGGAGGAGAAAGCTTAGAATGGATTCATAGTAGTGAAGACCAAAACAATGTGAGGGTTTATAAAGAACCATGAGATGATAATCCTATGTAGGCAGGATTTACATAACCTGTTACAGGTCAGGAGAGTTGCAAGGCAAGCTCAGTCTTCCAGCTGAAGTACTGGGCAGTGCCAAGTTCAAGTCAGTATGCAGTTGGCACACACATGACACCTGGAGCATGGATCAACACAGAGGACCTTGCCTTCATTGTCCACCACCGGTTAGACAACCTAACACACTGTTTCTGCAAGGATCAGTCATTTCCAGAATCCATAAGTGGAAAAGCCAGTTCACTGAGTCCCTGCTATGACGTGACGGGACAGAAAGGAGTTGGGAAAGGAACACACATACACCCAACACACAGTGGGATCTTTCCATTTTTTTTTTTTTAGCATGTGAATTTTGATTTGGAGTCATAATGTAAGTGGGCACGAAGGGAGGAATTATAAGATGCCAGCATGTGATGGTATTTTACACCAGCCTCCTGATGATGCACTAAAGTCCCTTTTGGTCCAGAGAGGCTGGGTTGGGGCCGTCTACCAATGCTTTCCATCTCAGAATTTTCACAGCCCTTTCTGTTCTGTCTCTCTTAAAGATCTTGCCCTTCCTTCTTTTGTATATTACCAAAATGAATTTCAGAACTAAAAAAAAAAAAAAAAAACCCAAGTTTTTTTTTTTTTTTACCTTCATATGTGAGGGAGCTAGATTATATCACTGATGTGACAGCATATAGCCAGCAGCTTGATGATAACTCTAGTCCTGATAGATTGTGCTAGACCCTACGCCTAGGTATCTGACACTGGTATTCCTACTGCATGTGAATGAGCAGATGATCATAATATTAATAAATGACATCCAAGGGCGAACACTCAAGCAAATATAGACAGAACATCTTTTAGTGAAAGGCAGAGCTGAGAAATGATAGCTCAGCGTTTTTATTTTTTGGTTTGTGTGGTGATGATGTGACTTGTGAATGTTGATATTGTTGGGTATAGAAGATGACAATTGCCAAATCTAAAAAAACAAAACAAAAACAAAAAACCAAGGCTGTCATATGTTGGGCTATATTTTAAAGTTTGTGCATCAATCACTTATGATCCACCAGTGAAAAGTAAAATTGCAGTGAACCACAAATTAAGTGGACCTCTTCTTCTAATTATAACATAATAGTTACCTATGAAAATGGCCTGTGTTATCTCTCCAAAGGACATTGGATGGTGCTGATATTTATTTATTTCATTGCAAGCACTTTTAAAATTTGGACATTGTCTATTTATGATCGCAATATGTGTTCATAGAGATGCAGGATATATTTTAACAATTTTCAAATGATAATTTACATTTAAGTAAATTAACAATAATATTAGTATAGTTCTATTCAGTTCCAGTATAACATACTGAGATACCCTGAAGTACTACATGTGAGCCACCAAATTTTTATTGATATACAATTTTTTTTATTTTCTTATAAAGAATTATAGTGAAATCTGCCCAATGGAGCACTTCAACTAGTCTCAGGATAAGAAGAGAAGTACAATTTTTCTCCAAGATAAATTTTGAATTATTATTATTTTGTGCAGCACTAAGTCAATGCAAAATAAAAATGGAGTGTTTTCTAAAACATGGAAGAACTTTACCTCCGAGAACATAAAGGAGTGAGCCCAGGAAAACAAACCACTCCACTCAAACGGCAATACAGTGACAAAGGGTGACCCTGTGAATTGTATGATAGTTGTAGATGTGATTTAATTCCTTTAAGACTGCCATGAAATATTGTGGTATTAAAAATGTACCCGTAATGCAAGCAGGGCTTATTGATGGAAAGAGGAGAAAACTAGAACAAGAATTAGTTCAAATGAAAGGTACTATTTGCACAAAGCATCAATATTCTTGTAAATATTTAATGATTCGCTTTTCTCTAATCACCTTGGTTTTGTCCAGTGTGTTGGAATTCCAAAGACTAACTCATCCAGTTAGCAAATCAGATATAAACCAATACTACTTTTAAAAATACACTTCTAAAAGGATATATCTAAAGGTTATGGGAACATGAGACGAAAACCTTCCAGAAGGTTAACAATGGTTTAGCTTCGGGGCAGCGTCATGTTGCTGCCAACAAAGATGGTCAGAGCAAGTTCTCCCAATAGCTGCCAGGCCCTGATCCCAATTCAGGAGGTGCCACCAATTACATGAAAGCTTATAAAGAAGATCAGAAAGCACATTCAATGGAGGGTGCTTCTCCTTCTTTTGCTATTATTCCAGGAAATATTTTTTCCTGAAAAAAAATATATGAAAGCACCCTATGCAATCCTGGGTAAGTCTCAGTCCAATTAAAGTTTTGTCTTTATGGGTGCATCATTTCAGCTTTGATAAGATATTTGAGATAAGCATGAGTGGGAATGCGCACGCACGCGCGCGCACACACACACACACACACACACCCCTTTTCTTATATTGACAAGCCTCAAAATTCTAAGGGAACAACCGATGCCCTGAGCACTCCTCTCTAATGAAGTGTTCAGTTGTCCCTCCTATATGTGGCTGCACTGTTTCACTGCCACGTGAAATTTGTTGTTAGTTAATCATTTCCAAGGGAATGCATGGTTAAGATATTTGTTTGAAGAGTAGCAGGACTTCCATTTGAGCCAAAATGTGTTCATCAGAGAATTAGGACATATTTTGGAATGTCTCAAGCACTAGTGGCACAAATTTCTTTTTAATATATTTACATGAAGAGCCAAGGTATACCTGAGGTGTGGGGAAGGACCTATGGAAAAGTCAGTTAAAGCAGAGATGCTAAGGAATGATATGGACTCTAGTCCCCTTGTGGCCAATTTATCTTACATGGACTCTAGTCATGCAGTCATTTTTTTAATTATTCTTTTTTTTTTTTTTGGTAGTTAAGTGACTAAATTCTGTTCTCTCCTATTCATTCTCCACATATCAATTCAAATGTTACATCCTGTGTATCCTAGGGTACATTGACTACAACTAGTAAAAAGGCAAAGACAAAGAATGGTTTCACAAAGTTTCATGAAGCTATTCAAGATCCAAGAGGTCAGCAGCAAGGGCAAGTACAGCCAGGGTCCTCATCCTGAATAACTCCCTACCCTCTTGTCAGGAGGGCATGGAGAATGTTGGTTAGGGATTGTTTGGTGACAACTGTCGGGAGCATACCTTCAAAAGGTGAGGCCACCTGCATCGATGCACTTGATTAATACAGTGGGACCCCATACATCAGACATGGGGAAGATACATGCCTTTGCTAGTGGGCATGAGAACTGTTACCTCTGTAGGAGGCAGCTAGAGACATACTCATGGGAAACAGCAGCAGAGGAGAGGAAAACAAAGACATCTTATTGTAAGATGGCTGGTTCAGGAAGCAGAAAGCAAGTTGCTCTCTAGAAATTCCCAGCACCAGACATATAAGAAAGCCTGAAGAGATCATAAAGCACATAGGAAAGGAATTCTGGAAAACAGACTTTGATGATTATTGCTGTAGTGTGACCTTCCTCTGGATAGTCGAAGCCCACTAGGCCTGAGTTACATAAGTCAAGAAGAGCAGCACGCTTGGAAAAGTGTGGACAGCCCTGAAGTGGAAACATTAATTTTGAGCTAAAAATAAAAGAGATTTTTTTCCCTTTCTCAAACCTGACATCCCTTTCAATGATAACATCCCAACTCCTTTCAAAACACGGCGTGAGGACTTAATGCTGTCTTTTGTAATTGCTGAAACTTTTATTAAAAATGTTTGGTTCTAGGCTCTTCAGATCAGTCATACAAAATTGAGTGACACATTTAAAAGGCAAATGATCCTGTGAAATGTCAGGCCCAGGAATAATTTTGGAGCTGTGGTTGGTAAAAACCTGACAAAAGTAAGTACTGTGTGCAAGCAGTCAAACTTCTCAAAGTTTTGAGACCTCAAAACTTTGTACACACTTTTTGTAACTGCAGAATTAGGTTTTTAATCTCTCAGATCAGAAGCATGAGTCTGCTAAGAAAAATCTATGTCTATTTTTATGCTGTGACTTTTTATTATAAGAGCCTAGTATGGAGGTGGTCCTAGATCAGCTTTAGCTACAGTAAGCACCACAGAATTTCCCTGGCATTGCTGAGTGGGTTAGAACTATCAGGACAGGCTCTTTGGAAGCTTTCTTGCACACCTCATTTCTGCAGGGGTTACCAACTGCAAATAGACAAGGATCTCTGAGGTTGAGAAAGTTTCTGATCTATCAGAGATGATCAAAACAGAAAGCTTAGACTTTGGGTCCAACATCTTTGTCCTTGACAGGAAGGTCTTAAGTGAGCAACAAGAATGTTAACTTGAATTTGCTTTTTACCAAATGGGGTAAAAGTGAACACATTAAACCTATGCCTTGAAAAAATAAAAAGACCAGACAATAAAAACAGTTTTTGAGACACTAGATACCAGGCAACCAAGGACAGAAGTCTTGAAGGAAAAGGAAATAAATGGGGAGAACTCTACAATGGCCATAATGTATACTTTGGGAGAGTTTCTAGGCTGTGATACAGGGAAGGTAAGCCAGCAGAGTCCAGCCAAATCCTCAGATGAAAAGAAAGAGTTGGGGTTATAGAGAGACAAAGGCAGCTAAAGTTTTCAAGAGAGTACCAGAGAAGGGAGGGCTGCCCAGAGAAGGCACCCTGGAGATCCACAGAGCACTTACCAGAAAAAGCCTGTGATAAAACTAAGTGAAGCTAGCCAATCCCTAAAAAACAAATGCCAAATGTCTTCTTTGATATAAGGAGAGTAACTAAGAACAGAGTAGGGTCGAAGAGCATGAGAAGAAGATCAACATTAAACAGAGATGAGAGGTGGGAGGGAAAGGGAGAGAGAAGGGAAATTGCATGGAAATGGAAGGAGACCCTCAGAGTTATACAAAAGTACATACAAGAGGAAGTGAGGGGAAAGGGAAAAATAATACAAGGGGGACAAATGAATGTCAGTAGAGGGGGCAGAGAGAGAAGAGGGGAGGGG
>NW_025999977.1:12906007-12913529 GCF_001458135.2 Marmota marmota marmota
AAGCTAGATTAATTCACAGGGCAGTATGAAGCATACAAAGAAGTTTCTTGCCTCTGTGGTAAGAAATAACTAGCACTACAAGAAACCCTTAATCACTTAAAAATCTTAAAAATAAAACCCTCTGAAATTCAACTTTCAAGTTAACTTAGTCACCAGAACAAATTAAAAAAAAAAAAATTTTGGAAATATAAAAATAATCAGCACCCAACAGGTAAAATCTCAATGCCAGAGATTCCCAAACATGTCAAGAATCAGGAGGAAACAACTAGTGAGCCGAAAAATCATTAATCAAAACCAATCCAAAGTAGACATAGATGTTAGGACTAGAAAACAAGGATTTGGGGGCTGGGGTTGGGGCTCAGTGGTAGAGCACCTGCCCAGCATGTGTGAGGCACTGGGCTGGGTTCTCAGCACTGCATATAAATAAATAAAATAAAGGTCCACTGACAACTAAAAAATATTAAAAAATAAAAGAAAACAAGGATATTAAAACAGTCATTGTAACTATTCTACATTTCAGACAAGTAAAAAAGAGACATAAGAAGAGGGGTGGGGAGGGGAGGGGAGGGGGGATAGCAGAGGATAGGAAAGGTAGCAGAACATGACAGTCACTAATATGGCAATATGTAAATCAATGGATGTGTAATTGATGTGATTCTGCAATCTGTATATGGGCTAAAAATGGGAGTTCATAACCCACTTGAAGCAAAGTGTGAAAGATGATATATCAAGAACTATGTAATGTTTTGAACAACCAACAATAAAAAAAAAATTAAAAAAAAAAGAGACATAAATGATGAAATAAAGATCAAAATCAAACTTCTAGAGATGGAAACTAACTTGGCTGGGATTAACAACATTTTAGTCACTGTAGAAAAAAAGATTAGTGGATTTTGAAGACATAGAATTAAAGACCATTGAAAATGAACAAAAGAAAAGAAATAAGGTATCAGTAAGCACAAGAACAATGTCAGGTTTCCTAAAACAAATGTAATTGGGATCCTATAAGCAGAGGGCAAAGGTAGGGCAAATATTGAAGAAAAAATGGTTGAAACTTTAGACTTGATAAAAACTACAAACCATGAATCCAAGAATCTCAAAAGAACTGAGTACAAGATTATGAAGAAAATCACTTCAAGTTGTATCATAACCAAATTGCTCTAAACAAGTGGCAAAAAGAAAAAAAAGGGCCATAATAAATACAGAGGAATATAGTCAGGAATTATAACAGATATCCCCTCAGAAACAGTACAAAGGAGAAACCAGTACAGCAACTTCTTTAGCTTACTAAAAGGAAAAATAAAAAACAAAAATGCTAATCTAGAAAATATATTTCAAAAATGAAGGTGAAATTAAAAAAGCTTTTTTAGCTGTATAAAAGGCAAATAGGCCTTCATGGAAATGTTAAAGAAAACCCTTTAAGAGAAAGGAACGTTAAACCAGGTGGACAGCAGATGGAATGAAGAACATTGGCAATTGATAACAATTGGAGTACTATCCAAGACATTTTTTGTTATTATTTAAGTTTCTTTAAAGAATAACGAATTGCTTCAACAAAATAATAACACTATGAGTTTTATAACATACATTAATAATAAGAAACATGGATGATAAAGTTGCATAAAGACTGGGAGGGGACACTAATATGAGGTTCTTATACTTTACACGATAAGGAATAGTCATGTTTTATATAGAATGTGGTATGTTAGGGTATATATCATCAGCCCTAAAAACGAAAGAGTTATAGTTAATAAGACAATAAGATATGAAAATGAAAACATAAATAGTTAATCTGGAAGACATTGAAGAGTAGAGGCAAAAGAAATAAAGAACATAAGAAACTAATAAAAAGCTAATGAAAAGAGGATAGACAACTTTATATACAGTAATTACTGCATTAAATAAAGTAGTTTAAGTATTCTAATAAAAAGGCAAAGATGATCAGATTTGTTTTTTTCTTTAAAGAATGGTCTATGTATTTACAAGAAACATTCAAAATATAAAGAAACTCTTAAAAAGGATGGGAAAAGGGGCTGGGGTTGTGGCTTAGTGGTAGAATGCTCACCTAGCATGTGCGAGGTGATGGGTTCGATTCTCAGTACCACATTAAAAATAAATAAATTAAACAAAGGTATATATATATATGCCATTCTTTATAACATATGTACATATGTTATAAAGAAAGGATGGGAAAAGATTTCCCATTCTAATATTAATCAAAAGTTAGCTAGAGTGACTATATTGATATCAGACAAAGTAGATGCTATTGGTAAAGAATACTAGCAGAGATAAAGAAGATTAAATCATAATGGTAGAAGGATCAGCCCAAGAAGACAAGAAATATTCCAAATGTTTATAGACCTATAAAAGAATTTCAAAACATGTGAAGCAAAACTGAGGATTACTTAGAGAAATAAGCAAATGTGTAAGTAAAATCTAGGATTTCAACATTCCTTTCTCAATAACAGGTAAAAGAAAAAAAATCAGTGGGACATAGAGACTATGAGGGGGAGGTAGAATGGGGAGAGAAGTGAAGGAAAAAGATGTCCTACAAATATTAGAATACATATTCTTTCCAAATATGTACCAGACACCAAGATAGACCAGATTCTAGATCACAAAATATGTCTCCATAAATTTAAAAGAATTTAAGCCTTAAAAACATAGTTTTTAGCTATAAGAAAATTAAGTAAAAAATAAAAGCAAAAAAATTCATGAAAATTTCAAACTATTTAGAAATTTTAACATATTTTTAAATAAATCATATGTTAATGAAGAAACCAAAAGAGAAACTAGAAAGTAACTTAAAACTGTATGAAAAGGAAAAACACAGTATATCAAAATTTGTGGAATTCACTGGGCACAGTGGCTCATACCAGTAATCCTAATGACTAGGAGGCTGAGATAGGAGGACCTCAACTTCAAAGCAAACATCAGCAATTTAGTGAGGCCCTAACCAACTTAGTGAGACTCCATCTCAAAAAAAGGCAGGGGGGAGCTGGGACTGTGGATCAGTGGTAAAGTGTCCCTGGTTTTATTCCCTGGTGCCAAAAAAGAAAAAAAAAAGAAAAAGAAAAAAACTGGGGAATTCAGTTAAGCGGTACTTGAGAAAAGAGCATTTATAATAAAAATGCCTATATTAGAAAAGGAAAAAAAAACATCTTAAATCAATAATCATCTTCCACCACAAGGAAAAAAACTGCCTCATAAAAGAGTAAATTAAAATAAACAGAAGAAAGGAAATAAAACTATCAGAGCAGAAATCAATGAGTTAGAAAACAGAAAAACAATAGAGAAAAATCAATGAATCTAACAAGCAGGTTCATTGAAAGAAAACCAATAAAATTGTTAAATTTCCCATCTAATTATTAAAAAAGATAGAGGAGATGCAAATTACCAATTCAGGAAAGAGAGAGTGGCATCATTAATATTTTTAAGACATATAAAAGATAAGGTAACACTCTGTACAATCAATGCATTGAAAATCTCACATGAAATAAAAAACTTCCTTGAAGAAACCAACACACACTCAAGAGAAACAGACAATCGGAATAATAGTAAATATTTTTAAAAAATAGATTCTGAAGTTTAAAAGTTTCCTGGAAAGGAAATGCCAAAACCAGACGGCTTTGCTGGTGAATTTTTCAAACATAAAATAGTAAGAGTAATAGTGTCAATTTCTCATGATGTCTATAAAATCTGAGACAAGGGGCTGGGGATGTGGCTCAAGTGGTAGCGCACTTGCCTGGCATGCATGAGGCACTGGGTTTGACCCTTAGCACCACATAAAAATAAAATCAAGATATTATGTCCACCTAAAACTAAAAAATAAATATAAAAAAAAATCTGAGACAAAGGAATATTTCCCACTTCATTCTATGAAGCTAACATTATAGCAATAGCAGAACCCAAAACAGATATGGCAAGAAAGCTACTGATCAAATCTCTTATGAACATAGATGGAAATATTTTCCAAAAAAATTAAGCAAATGTAATTTTGACCAGGAAAGATCTTGCTTGATGAAACAAACACATCAAAGCTAATGAGACCACAGAGCATAGGGTTTATGATTACATCATGTGGTCAACTTCTCCAATAAAGTAGCATTTTTCTATAACTGAGTTTCCTATTTCCAAAACATGAAAAAAACAGATACTCTTCTTATTCAACAAATTGGACCCTTTGGACCTATGGAAGAGGTACAGAGTATTGTTAATAGGACAGATTAGAGTCAGACTGCCTGGGAATGAATTTGAGTTCCACCTCTTTCTGACTATATAGTTGGGAACATCACTTAACCTGCTTGTAGCGCTCCAGTTTCATGAGTCTTAAAACAGAGATGATAATATTTCTCACTGGAATGTCGTGAGGAATAAATTAGTCCTTATAAAATGTTTAGAACAATGCAGTGGCTGGGTATACTAGATGCTCACTAAGTCAAGCAAAAAGCAGCAGTAGGAGTATGCTTACTTCTGTGAAAGACATCTCTGAAATAAGCACTGAAGAGTGTTGTGCTTGGTAGATACATCAGGAAGAAAGCAAGGGAATGAGCTCACCACATCAACGGATGAGCATCCACAAGCACCTAGCAGCTAGAAGGCTATTTTCCAGAAATGGAGATTAAGCTATGATTGTTGAATACAGAATACATTTTTGTGGAATGAAGGGAAGGAGGAAATGGAGGGACAAACCTAGAGTCAAATTTGGAAATTGAAGACAGACAATGCAGAGCCTTGCCATGACAAAGTGGTGCAATTTGACTTTGGTCGGATGGAAAATCATTAGACAATTTAGCAGAAGAGTGTGTTTAGCCATATCTGTATTTTTTTAAAGATAATCTTGGGGAAAATTCTGGAATATAGATACAATATAAGGAAACCGAAGGAAGGGGAGCTAAGAAGCCGTATTAGTTTCCTATTGCTGCCATAACAAACTACCACAAACTTGATGGCTGAAATCGACATAAATTTATTATCTTTCAGTTAGAAGCTGACATAGGGGCTGGAGGTGCACTCCAGGATGGAGCCCTGGTCTCCCTGGGCTAAAAACAAGGCATTGGCAAGATTGCCACCCTTCTAGAGGGTCTAGAGTAAATCCATTTCCTTCCCTTTTCCAGCCTTGCATATTCAAACTCGGTATTTAGCAGTTCTCCTTGGTGCTCATATTTAATATAAGAAAATAAGACATTTCTTAAAACTAAAATATAAAATCCTGCCATATCTGTGACTGACTCTTGACTGGTAACTCATTGGAGGAGCAAAAAGACAAATAAAATTGTGAACCCTTCAGGGGCACATTCCCAAGCATAAGGAATGAGCAGATGAGAAAAGGACATGTTTTGCCCTGGGAGGCAAAGCCCTGGGACACTGGGGCAATACATGACTTTCCAGTGCCATGTTCTCAAGTGCTACGGTTTCCATGTTTGTGCCCCTTCCAAAGTTCATGTGGAAACTGAATCCCCAAAGCAATATATGAAGAGGTGGGGCCTATAGGAGGTGAGCAGGTCATTAGGATGGGTCCTTCATTATTGAGAGTGAAGGTCTTTATTAAAGAGGCTTCACCCAGGCACTTGACCCCTTCCCTTCCACCATGTTTGGACACAGCAGTCATTTCAAGGTGCCACACTGGAAGCAGGGAGCAGCCCTCACCAGACACTGAACCTGCCAATGCCTTGATCTTGAACTTCCTGCCTCCAGAACTGTGAGAAGATAAAATTTCTGTTCTTTATAAATTTCTCAGTTTCAAGTATTTTGTTACAACAGCACAAAGAGACTAAGACACTGTATTTTGTCTCAGGTAGGAACACCTATGAGAATATACATTTATTGCACTAGAAACCAGGTTTCTATTCAAGATTTGGAGCAGCTCCCTACTTTGTGAGTGGCTTTAATTACATAATCTTAAAAAGGCATTTTTGAATTCATTAGTAAAGATGTGTGTGTGTGTGTGTGTGTGTGTGTAATAGGTAGCATGATAATGTTAATATATTTACAAACAAGGTAATTTTTTCAGATATGACCTTGGGGTGTTATGCAGGTCTGCTAATTCACAGAAATCCAGATGATGTATCAACCATGAGTAATAAAAGATCTTTGTAACAAAAAACTTAAAATCCATATACATGGTTGGGGGTGGCTGAAAGGGAGATTGGAAATGTCCACTTAAGTATAGGACCTTGACTAATTTTCTTTTTATAGTAGAACCATAATAACCAAAAATAAGTTCATGGATGTAGCTGTAGTGACATATGAGTCGGAACGCCTGGCATGTACAAAGGTGAGTAATAAAAGTGAAGCAAACGAGCAAAAATATATCAAAAGTGACTAAAATTATGTGTTTTCATTGTGAAGAGATGTAGTGAAATTCTCATCTGGTGAATTCCAATTCAGCATTTCCTTGATATATCTTTTATAATTTTCACTCTAATTATAATGAAAATCATTTTTCAATGTAATTTTGCAATAAAAATGTTTCTTTATTTCTCATTACATAAGAACATGATCTTGTACAGTTACTGAGCAGGCTTACAATGTGCACACTGTAGCTTCTCTTTCTTACCATTTAATCTCTTCATAGTCTACAGATGTCAAGAGGTTCAGATTAAGCTTGTTAAAGATCTGCTTCACTCGAACTCACTGATGATTATTTATTTAGCAGTTTTATGTAACCCTGTCATTGATAAGCACTCTATTAATTTGCCGAGGGACAAATCAACACTAGTTATTTTTCTACCGGCTATTAGACTCGGTGCTGCTGTTTGTTACAAACCACTTGCCAGTTAATTATAAATTATGGGTCCTCTTTGCCTATATTAATTGATATCTCCTCTGCCTTTGTAATACTAGACAAATAAATTGAAGGCAAGATTTATTAAGCAGTGTATGTCTTGTGTCTCTTGATTAGTATTCTTTACTTTTTTTTTTTAACATTTATACTTGTTTATACAGATTTGACACGCCGATGCATTAGAGAAATGATCTTTAGGGTGTTTGTAGTTTTTAAAAAAAAAGAATAAAAAAGAAAATGAGAGAGAGAGAGAGAGTTTAATAAGCCTTCCACAAATTTATTTCGAATGAATCACAATTCATTCTAAGCAATTCCTAAAATGCCTTTTGACTTTCTGCTTATGAACAGGTGATGACAGACTCCCAATTATGCAAAAGCTAATATTCAAATGGTCTTAAAGTCTATGCATACAGTGATACAAGATGAACCAATATGATATAAATATAACTTAAAATCTATGTAGCTTTATACATTTGGTAACCAAGTCTTTTTCTTTAACCTAGTATGCATTTGCATATGCATGTCTTTGCACATGTAGAGAAACATTTTCCCCTTTTTTTTTTTTTTTTTTTTTATTTTAATTTTTTTTTTTATTGTGGGTTGTTCAAAACATTACAAATTTCTTGACATATCATATTCCACACTTTGATTCAAGTGGGTTATGAACTCCCCCCCTCACCCCATACACAGATAGCAGAATCACATCAGTTTCACATCCATTGATTTACAAATTGC
>NW_025999977.1:12916764-12936861 GCF_001458135.2 Marmota marmota marmota
GTTTGAGTCCCCGTAGCCGATCCTCATGCGATGGAAATCCTTCCTCCAGGTTCCGGAGCACCCCACTATTGCTGGAAATTCCTAACAAGATATCCTTTAGCCGTCCTGACTTGTCATACTCCCACACAGTGAAGCAGCACACGGGGGTAATGCACTCCCCTCGCCGCCATCTTCCCACCTCCACATTTTCCCCTTTTTATTTCTTTTTTTTGTTTGTTTAAATTGTCATTTGTTAAATTGTTTATTTGGAAGGGTACTATACAATGGCCAAAAATAAACTACAGCCATTTTTAATTTTCCAAAGCATGAATTATATAGATGGCACTTGCCCAGTACACACACCTTTCCCATTTCCTGGAGGAACTGGAGTCAGAATTTAGGCCACGTAGGAAGAAAAAAAAATTTTTACAAAAGAAAGTCTTAATTCGTTTGCTCCCTAGACAGTATCAAACATGAAGAATTGCAAATTTAATGGAAAGGTTTACCCCAGAGGGTCATTGCACTATATTCTGATTTCAAAGGGCTTCAGGACTGAGCTATCTGCCAAAAGATCTGGGTCTTTGAAATCCCAATTTTGTACATAATTTCTCCATTTAATTGGCAGTTTTGACCCAAGTAGCTTTTGTGGTACCTTGGATTTCTAATAATTCCCCATATGACATAAATCCAGCAAATGGACAACTGGCCCATTGGGGTTGGTAGGTTGTTTTCCCATCAGTTCTCACAAGAGAGGAGAGATATATTGGTCAAACATATCTGTTCCTATTTTCAACCCACACATAATCACTTCTCCAAGATGCCCAGGTTTTAAGATTTAAACACTCCCCAATTAGAATTTAGGAAGCATTTTGAGTAAAATTAGTAGTTCATTCGGAAAACACGCTCCCTGCTCCTGTGCTGTGAAAATGACCTTGAGCCACTTTTTTATAACAAGATTTGAAGTCTCATCTTCTCCTATGTACTATGTGACCTTTTGTTGGCTGTTTCCGGGCACTCCTCCCAATGATGTCACCAGCGATAGAATTTCCTGATAGCCTTGATTCATTTGATTATTCAGAAAATAGGCTATTAATCACCCCTCACCATTTCTTGTTATTTTATCTATAGATCCTTCACATTACCCTTCCTACCACTGCCCATCTCTACTGCCCCCCAGTGTCAAGCAAGAGCAGAGAGAAGCAAGATTTTAGTTATTAGTTACAACTTGAATTTACTGTGATTAGCAGTGGTTTGGAGTTGATACTATTTCTCCAATCCTTTTTGATTATTGACATTTCAGATAGTTCTGTTACTTTTGAACTTTTGTACATGGTTAACTCATTGTTTTCTGTACTACTTTGTACTTTTTTAAAATGAATGGTATTATTTTATCCTAACCCAATGGCTTTCAACTAGGTACAATTTTACAACCTGGAGAATATCTAGCAACCTCTGGAGACACTTATGGTCACCAAAAAAGAGGGAAGGAAAGCAACTGCTACTGGCTTTTAGAAAGTAGAGGACAGAGATAATGCTAAACATCCTACATTGCACAGGGCAGTTCCCCAATAAAAAGAATCACTGCCCCAATGTTGAGAGTGGTGAGGCTGAGAAACCTTGCTATAACCACTCAAAACAGATCCTGTCTTATTTGATGGGTCATCAGAAGTACAGCTAGCATTTGGAGGCTAATGATTAGAAACCTCCTCCTGACTTCATGTTTTGGTTTTGATTGGCACAGAGATGTTCTCTCCTTGCTCAACTGATGTGGAGAGTAGCTGCAAGTTCTCCAACAACACTAAGTTTAAAATGTGCACTCTTGGGAACTGAAATGAACCTTCTGAGAAGTTTTCTATGTGGTATCTCATGAAAATACTATCAGAAATGCATTTAAGAGAAATAATTCAATTATTTCCAACTCAAATATTTGAATTAAGAGCTCTGAATTGGGACAATGATGACAAGCACAGGTTGTGGGAGAGAACTATGAGTTATATAGGTCATTGAGGCAAGCTGGTCACCGAGGCAACAAGCAAAGAGGCACAAGTAGATGAAGGGACATGAAGTGGATTTTGGCATATCTGGGAAAGGAAGCTTACTAATCTGAAATATGGGTGTTTTAATTTAACAACTGACTGCTGACATCCGGTGGGTATAAAGTACCATGTGATATAATAGTTGTCTAGAAATTTCTATTTCCCAGTCCCTTAAGTATTTGAGCATGTATTTATGAATAATGATATACATGTAATATGCATAAATTCACATATTTGGTATGAAAAATAATTTCTCATCTTAAAATATAGATATTCTAATATCATCTAATATCAAATATGAATTTTCCACATCCTCAATGTGTATGCACACCTCACTTTGGAGAGAGTTGCACCAAAGGATACAAATTTAATACTTAATTAAATTTACACATTCCCCACTAGTTGGTTTTTTGGTTGTTTTTTTTTTTTTTTTTTTTTTGTGGGGGGGGGGTACTAGGGCCCTAGGAGTGCTTTACCACTGAGCTACTTCCTCAGCCCTTTTAAATTTTGTTTTGAGACAGGGTCTCCCTAAGTTGCTTAGGGCCTTGCTAAGTTGCTGAGGCTACCCTCAGGCCTGTGATCCTCCTGCTTCAGCCTCCCAAATTGTTGGGGTTACAAACATGCACCACTATGCCTGATGCTAATTATCTTCTTGAGGCCAGCAATGTTGCCTTTTCGTCTTTGTATTGCTAGTGCTCAAAACAAAACAGGTATGTAATACCTCTTTAATTCAATGAACAATATTAGTGAGCTGATGGTCCTGTAGGAAGGTACATAATAGAGGTATATATAACAGTGCTACCAGACAGAATTATAATGCAATTATAGCTAAAAGTAACATTTTTTTTTCTGTCATAAGGTGTCCCAAGATCCACACCAAAGCTTGGCAAGGACCACCCATATTTTCCTTTAATTAATATTTCTCATTCTTAAGCAATATTTGAGTTATAATCATATTTCCTCTAGTATAAAAGTGAATTGAGTTCTATAAAACCCAATTAAGGTGGTTCCATTGTACATATGAATCTAATTGTGGACCCCACTCTAATTCTAGATTCCCCTAGAATATAGATGAAACCTGCCCCTCTCATTCCGAAATGAGTTTTATTCTTTAATTAAGACAAACTGAATTCTCTATCCTCTTTCCTCCTAAACTAATTAGGTTCAAGTCAGTCAGTCTGTAACCACAGTTGACATACCACAGGATACATTTGTCCTATAAAAATTTGGGCCACCATCTTGACACTTAAATTTTGAGTTCTCTGGCAAAACTCCGTATGTCCTTTGGCACCGTTTTACCTGCTGAGGTTTATAAACAGGTAGGCCACGTTGGACGGTAGGGATGATCTCACTTGAGATAAATTAGGGAAATCTCTGCACAGTTTAGAAATAGTCATCACCCCTACCTCTGCAACAGAATAATTTTAGTGATTTATTCATTGCTTTAACTTTCAAGTGTTTTTGTAATAGGGAATCTCCATCCTCAATATTAAGACTAATGGGAACTTGAGTAACACTTGAATAATTAGTCCTCTATTAACTGAAAATAAATTGAAGGAATGACCCTTAAGTTATGAAGGCCTTAGCTTTTTCACTTTAGAGAGCCAAATCCATGGTGTGCCACAACCCTCACTCCCTCATTTCCTTATATTTTTGTGAAAAATCACTAAGTACCTACTACGTTCATTCAGTTAAGAATGCATAGATTCTACCACTTCTGGAGAAAAGTGCCTCCTAAACCTACCTGATAACTATTGCCATTCAAGGAGGCCTCAAATAAACTTTCCTTTGCATGATCCACTGAATATGACTATGCATTGCCATATTGTTAAAGAATAGAATTGTTAAACAGTGTCACAAAAAAAAAATAGCTGGGCAAGATCTGTGTATTTTTTAGCATATTTTAATATGGCATTAATATGAATTGAATGCTGGCATATTCTGCATGTTACACAGGAACCCTACAAGAGGAAATGTTATTATGATCTCCACCTATTTGTAAGGAAACGAAAGAGTAAGAGATTAAATATCTCGTTACAGTAGGTCAAAAAGTATTTGAAGGAGCAGGTATACTAAAAAAATAGAGTCTGCATTTATTTAGAGGTAAATATAACACTAAATTCATTATTACATGAAAAACCAGTCCACTTGAAAAGCTATTGTACATCTGATGGGGCTTTAGAGTTTGATTGCAGAATTCTCTGAAAGGGGGCTGTTTGGAATGTAATTAACATGACAAACAAGGGAAAGACACAAGTTTAGCAAAAAGCTCACTTTGAGTGGATAAATTTCTCTTTTTTTTTTCCTTTTTCTAAATGAGAAAGGCTGGATAAAAAGCACATAAAATAACTGCTGACTGAGTGGAGCTCTTGAGCTAAGGACTTTCGCTGTGAAAATTCTACTTTGTCTAGCAAACACTGTCAAACAGAAACCTTGAAAGAGGAACATTTATTTTTCTCATTTTCTCAAAAAACAACAAAAAAACTACCAACAACAAACTCAGCTCTGACCCAATGGCTTCCCAGACAGTGCTCCAAGTCACAGGTGGTAGGAAGGATAGGAAAGCTAGAAGCAGGGCTGCCACTTCTTCAGCAGGTTTTCTCTCATTCCCAGAAGCTGAGGTCACTGCGGAACCAAGAAGATGCGTGGATATGGGGAACCAGCATCTTTGGGTGGTAGGTCCTCACAAGAAACTCAAATCCTCTGCATATCAATCAATTCCAAAGTCCTCCCATGGGTAAGAGGTTAAAGCAGAAATTTCAGGTCACAATCCTCAGACAAAAAAACAAAAAAAAAAAAAAACAAAAAAAACAAATAGAATACCTGACTCCATACCACCCCCTTCATTTTTTACTCATGGTCACATCCAATAGAAAATCAGCAAACACATACTAATCATTATTGATTCGTATGATTTGGAGGGAAGTGGTCATTCTAATTGCTTTTCAAAGGACTATAGTTTAGTAGTAGGGACCACGGATTCTCGTGTAAAACAGAACCACTTTCAGATGATAACTTGGCAATCTACTGCCATATGGATTATTTTACCTCTTAGAGTGACTGCTTTTCCTCTTGTAAAATAAATGTAACTCTTATCTCTTGGAATTTGAGAGGATTAAATGAGACAACATAGTAACAGTACTTGGCATATAGTGAATAGTGAAAAAAAAATATGCATTTTATTATTTTGTTAAAAATGTGGATTTTAAAAGCCTTCAAGAAACAGATGCCAAGATGGGACTCGGTGTGCAAGAAATTTGTTAGCATATAGGCTGTGAAAGAAAATGGGAAGGAACAGGAGAGGCTGGGAGAGCCTTCAGGCTATGATGCAAGTATGATCCCCAAGCAAAGACGAGAAGGAAGAAAGGAAGATGGAATGGAAGAATTTTAAACAGCCATGCATTTCCAAAGAAGGTCTG
This sequence comes from Marmota marmota marmota, assembly GCF_001458135.2. Classification (NCBI taxonomy): domain Eukaryota; kingdom Metazoa; phylum Chordata; class Mammalia; order Rodentia; family Sciuridae; genus Marmota; species Marmota marmota. The sequence continues at coordinate 12,922,199 of NW_025999977.1, forward strand.
GCAAGGCCACCACGCAGCCCTAGAGCTAAATTTGCCCATCAGAGAATCCTGGTCTCCAGAATCAGGCCCACCTCAATAACAATGCCAGGCCTGGGAGCAACAGGAAAGCACAGACATGTACACAGGGAAGGGTTTCCAATGGAGTAGCTGAGCCCCCAGGTTACTCAAGTTCCTTGCTGTCTGAGAGTTATGCTCTCAAGGTCAACTCAATTATTAGTCAATGCAGATCTTTAGGAAAATCATGTGTTATTTCTTTTGAAAAGGAAAATTGTACCAAATGTGGGAGGGGAGGGTGGGGTAGTGAGAGAGAAATATACATGGAGTAGTAATAGTCGGTGCATCCTCTAGGTTATATATTTGCTTTAAAAATGAAAATGAGGTCACATGGGTGCAAAGGGATACCATTTGAAATTCTAAGATGATTCCTGTTCAAATTAAAAGCAAGTTATGAAAATAAACAACTTTTAAAAACTGCTTTTAATCAATCCTCTCCTATTTTGAGTTTCATGAACAATTAGATAGATACTATATTATATCTTTCTTCTTCTCCTTCTCCCTCCCCTTCTTTAATCTTCTTTCTGTCTTCAGTTGACATGAATAAGTGACTTTCAGATTCCATCCTCGTTTTTGCACTTCTTGGAAAATCTGAGAGAAGCCAATGACCTTCTCCCTCCCTAAAATGCACATACGTTCATACAATTAGGGGTCCAATTCCAGCAGGGCCACAATGGCCAGCAGATGCAAGGCTTACCACACCTCACCAGTGCTTAAATTTGTAAATCTACTAAGCTACAGGTTTTTCATATATCCTACAATTCTTGGACTTTAAACACCTATCGATAATTCAACTAACCTATTATTCCTATGAAGATGCATTATTTGCCAGATCAAAGTTTCAGTGCACACTAAGGTATCATTCAACCAGGTCAAACTGAACAGGGACATCCTACAGGAACACACATTTAAATACTTGCAGTGCTTATTTGAGTGAGAAGTTTGCTTTTATTCTGACTTTTGCTCATACAACATGTCCAAGTTTAGGGTAGAGATCTGCAATCATAAGCAAATTTGATTGTGTCTTAATGTCCTCACTTTTAATATTCATAAATTTAATATCGCTCCTCAATTGTAAGTCTAGCCCTGAAAATGTATGTTACTACTCATTTGGCTTTAGTTTCCTTAATATTTATATTTTAGGCCTTCCTTCTCCTCTTAGTAAATGAGCATGTTCCCTCTTTTTGAGCTTGTTCATGTCTCAACCCTTCCGAGACAGACAAATCAGGAAAAAGGAATGACACTAATGAAAACTTGTCCACCATGCTGGACTGATTTTCAGGTCGAAGCTGTGTGATATACAACATTCATGGCATGTCTAGTGTCAGATCCACACTCTACCTGTGCACGGTGGGGTGAATTTACTATATCGAAGGACACCAGCTCTTTTTCTAGCAGGAGATAGATGCCTCCAATTACTCAGTCTCCAAAGTGCCCACCCAGCCTTCCAGTCTTAACTCTCCATTTTCTTTCTTTTGGGGGTTAGAGCCAACACTTCAACCTGGTGGTTTTTTCATGAGTTTAAAGAACATGGTAAATGACAGAGGTCTGGAAAAATATATTTCCTCCAAAGCCCGTGACCAATTAGTTGCTTGCCACTGACTGTCATTTCTCTGCTATGAGTGCTGTGTTCTTGTAGCTTGGTGATAGACACACTGTTTATTTTCCACTTTACAGTCTTTGCCAATACTCTGAGTCCCACACCGCTGCCTTTAATGCTGCTCTTCTGGATAGCTTGTGACAGGGGAAAAGATAAAAGGTATGTATGAGTGCAAAAACCCTGAGCAAACTTATCTAGGGTGCAAAGCAAAGAGAATAGCTATTTTACTACCTCACCTTTTATTTTAATGCTTCTAAATGAAATTGTGGAAAACACCAAGTCCACGAGGTTAATGCTCAGACATAAGTACTGTGGCTAAAGACTTGGCGAGGGTTATTAAGCTGTTGACAAGATGAGAATCAGACACATTCACCACTGGTTCCATAATTGTCTTTCATCTCGGGTGCAAGTTCCGCTCTCCCCCCACCCAACTTTTATGATTCATCATATTTATTTTTTGTTTCCTCAAGCAACATCTTTTATTAGTTGCACACTCACTGCAGAAATTTAATTTCTGCAAGAGAACAACAAAGCAGTTGATTATTATTATTGAGAATCTGGTACAACATCGAGTGAAATAAAATCTATAAGGCATTAAAATGACAGATTAGGCAAGAGCTGTATTCATTTACAAGTGTTAGAACATCATGCTAATGCCTCACAAGCACAACATAAAATGAAAATCAACTCTTTCATGCTGCTTTACGAAGGAACGCTGCAGAGCTCCCAGGAACACAACCTAGAGCCTCCGTTAAAGAGGCAATGTCCTTTTGTAGTTTGCTCCTAGGTTCATCCTTGACAAACACAAATAAAAACACTCCTCTCATCTGCACAGCCAGAAGCGGCACTCTGTGCTTATCCTTCCGTCATCCCAAACTAAACACTGCTAATCCCGGTAAGATTTAAAACATTCATAGGCACCTCATTGTTTTTTAATGGAGAGTAACACTTCCCTTATTAGGCAACCTTCACCCTTCAGATCCCACCCTAGGCACCAAAGAGAAAGCGGAGACAGGGGCCCTGGAATCCATGAGTCAGGATGATTATTCCATAGGCTGATTCTCTCCCCCAAGAATTCATATGTCCTTATCACTCAGAGTCAATGACTCCTATTTTAAACATAATATTCGGGTTTTTATACCAGGAATGGTGGCCAAAGACAGATAAGAAGAAGCAAATTTCAAGAATGATAGAGAATATCAGATGAAAACTTCAGAACACTAGACTGGTTACTCCAATAAGAGAAAAGACACAAGAATAAAAGAGACAGAATGTCTCAAAGGATCTCCAAGGCCACCATAACTTAAAGAATTAGGAGAACAGAATATAGAAGCTCAATGATATTAATTCAAGACTTCCTTGAAGATAACAGGGGCTTCATATTTCTCTCTGCTTATGAAGGAGGGAATATAAAATCGTTCATGGAAAATTTCATCAAAATAGTTAATTCTTAAAAGGTAAGAGTTTAATAAAGGAAGCCAACCTAGGCAGCCAATTTCATATATGTAGATCAATTTATTTTCTAACAATATTGAAAAAAAGTGTGACGCTCATGTATTTTCTACACATGAATGTATATATTTGAGAATAACTATATAAGGTACCAATGTGCCTATAACAATGTATAGACATATAATGTACCTTACCATATATTAGTTATATGTGTTATTATCCCTAGGTCTAGATTTATTTCAGAATCATTTACTATTTAATTCTCAGAAGGCAATATCAGATATCAGAGCTTCCCTTCATTGAACCAGTGATGGAGAATTTTGAAAATTCTGATTTGTTGATTCTACTAAGGGTGGGTATTAAATAATGAGGAATGTTGAAATGACTCTGTCAAATAGCTCCACTTACCACAGTAGACATCTGTGCATAGGCAAACTCTCATCCAAAAGATGCCAGACACTATTTGTGTGCCCCATCCATTGTTCTGGTTGTACCCATTAGATACACTGAAGTTCATGTGTCATATACAATTCCCTGAGCATATGTCATAATTCCATTCATTTTCAAGAAAGCATATGGGAGCTGGGTGTGGTGGTACATCCCTGCAATACCAGCGGCTCAGGAGGCTGAGGCAGGAGGATCACAAGTTCAAAGCCAGCCTCAACAAGTGTTGAGACCCTGCCTCAAAATATATAAAGGGCTGGAGATGTGGTTCAGTGGTTAAACTCGCCTAGGTTCAATTCCCAGGACAGGGAAAAAAAAGAAAAAGAAAAAGAAAGAAAACATATGAGAATATAAATGAACAAGCAAGGAAACCAGGAAACCCGACTTGTTTAAACTTATTAAAAATCTGAAAGTCATGGGAAGACATTGCAATTCTGCTGTCAATAACACACTCCTCCTAACAGAGCTTGGTGAGGAAGGGCTGACAGGGAGTAAGGGTAGTCAGCTGAACAGATGTGTCTTCCAGTTCTAGCTGTGTGATCTTGGGCAATCCCCCTCAAAGGACTGACTGCAGGATCCTGTGAAGAAGGGAGTGTGATGGAGCTCCTCCTGCCTTTGACACCTCACAAGGGGTGGTGAGAGCTAATTAAGGTCATATGCTATAGGAAAGGTAGGGTGGAAGGTAAGGTGGTATTCACATCAAAGAAGGGACCATGATTTTCAGCTCTCCTTACATCAAATTGTCTCCCCTTACTCTCCTTTGACTTCTAGATCTCCAACAAACACTCTCACTTTAGAGAAAAAGAAGGAAACTTGAGTATATCTCAAACCATCCATAAATGTTCTTGGAATTAATGATGCAATATCTCCTACATGATGAGGCAGAGAATGAACTAGCAAAGAGCCACTGAATCACAAATTTTAGAGCCAGAACATAAGTCTGACAATCATGAACTAAAACAAAATGGCTAAAAATATCAAGGGACATCGGTATGGAAGGTACATGCAGATCTCAGGCACATGGTGGTCTAAAGTTTCAATAAAGAAGAAACCATCCCTGAGGTGGGTAGATGGGAGGGTGGGGGAGAGAAGAAGAAGAAGAAAGAAAACGTGTAAACACATATGAATTTGAGCTCTGGCCTTCTCCCCACTGACTGGATGTTAATTTTTTGAACTTCACCCAGGCTGTGTGTCCAACAGACCACATGGTGATTGCTAAATTGCTCAGTGACCACAAGCTACAACCATGGGGAAAATATTCATGAAAATTAACATCCCATTTAATACTCACCACATTTCCAGCCAACACTTTGTGTACCAGAAAGTCCTGAAGCTGGCTCCAAAACTTTTCAATTCCTGACAAATGCACTGGCCCCTCTCCAAGGAGCTGGGCAGCAATCTGTGCTTCTTGCTGGTGTGTGGTGGTGGCAGTACCACTGGTAGGAGCAGAGCGGGGGAGGAGGAGCTGGGAGTTCTTCTCAAGGAGAAGATCTGAAGACCAGTGGCTCTGGGACTCACCCAGACACCAACAACTCCAATGTGGCACATCCGCGGGGCAAGATCCTGACTGTTTTCAATTTTTTTTTTCTAAAGTAAATGACATATAATAAAAGCTAGAACTCTGAAATAGGAAGAAATACTTGATGAATTTTGCTAACATTAAGAACAGAAATTCACATTTATTTTTAAAGGATGACGGCATCTATGGAAACAAAGTTGTTTTTAAAATAAGAACCCCTCATAATATTCTCAAAAACAAAAGGGATGATAATCACAAAATTAGTCCTATCTTCTTTATATGGGCTATCCTCTTCATTGTTGGTCCTTCCTATATTTCTTATAAGCCATATACTTTAATTATAACTCCATGCAGCCCTTAACTTCAAAAATCCCTCTTTATCCCATAAGATTTCCATTGGTGTGACTCATGCTCATAGGTACAGCCTACCTCCTCTGCCCATTTGCACATACTTAATTCCCTTCATTAGACTAACAAAACATAGTTGTTTGCATTCTTCAAAATTTTTCAAAATCACACACATATTCCATGAAAAAGTTTGTTCAGGGAAGGCCCAACACACTCAAGAACTGTGTGATTCAAGGCCTGATTTTCTTGAAGCTGTGTAATTTTCTCTGGAATATTAGATTTGCACAAATGATTATTTCCAATGACCCAACTTGAAAGTATGGGATGATGCCTTAGAGCTCTGTACATCCTCTCCTCCTGGGCCTAAGCAGGAGCTTTACACATACAGCATATTCATTCCACACAGGGATGACCATGGGAATGGACCAAACTGCATTGTAAATCTTCCCTGCACAGGCAAAGTAATGTCAATATTTGGAGAAAGAAAAATCTACCTAATGTCCAAGGTGGAATAATATTGCTAGCCATTCTTCTTTCCCCTCAAATAAGATATCTAGCATGAATTAAGTGTAGGAAAACTCAAGTGGAAGCAGGACAACTTCATTTCACTATTGCCTCTGGAACTAGGAAAGTGACGAACACCGGCCAAGTTCCAGCCTCACCACCACTCACCTGATAAAGAAGCATTTAGACTAGAAAATTTCCAAGGTCCCTTTCAAAACTAAACCCCACTTTCAAGATACCAACTAAAAGGGGGAAAAAAAAAGAACATCCTAAAAATGTCCAGGTCATCCCTCATGTTAGAGCTACTGGTCAAGAAAATAACACAGCCATGTTCCCATGATACCAATGTTGAAGGCACCTAGATGTTGAACGTCCAAAACCTTTGGATGATTGACTGAGTTTTTAATTTTAACCTTTCTTTCTTTCTTTCTTTCTTTCTTTCTTTCTTTCTTTCTTTCTTTCTTTCTTTCTTTCTTTCTTCTCTGGAATATTGACATTCAGAACAACTCTGAGAACATGGCGAAGAATTTCTTAGCCTTTTTTCAGATCCTAATCTCCCCCTTCTTAAGGATGTTTAGAAAATAAGGACTCTCCGAGTGGTCCCTGAACATTCTCACAGTGACTGCAAGCCCAGGCACAATAGGTCCTCCGTGACCCTATGAGCAGCTTGCTTTCAGTAAAGTGTAGTTCTCCAACACTATGTACCACTGACTGTCACCAGGCTTCACACCAGCAGAGCACCATTTTTAAACTGAGGCACATAAGAGAGCCATGCTGTTCAGGTAAGCGCAGTTCAAACATTCTGCATATGTAAGATAAGCAGCAAAGAGAGTTCTGAGTCACAGTCCAAACATCATCCTTTAGAAGCACCATAAAATCGACTATAAACGCCCACAACTAGCTATCTTGGACATTATCCCAATGCTTGATTTGGAATTGAAAATTGACTCATTTGGTGATCTTCACGCTAGGACATGCTACAAGAAATTTCTGGAGAAACACAAAGGGAAATGAATAAGCAATAAGTTGTTATAAGATGTTCTGATAAAACTAGATTATTAAGTGAATACAAAAGACTGTTCCAATAAGTAATTACATCTAAGATAAGCTTTCTTGGGTCAAATAAACTGCTTGACTCTATGGCACCTCCTTTTCCCTTTAGGTGGCTTTAATGGATTTTAGAATTTCCCTGTTACTAACCTAAGTCCATGGGAACCATTTGCTTCACATGTGAAGACAGCCACTTATCAACTGTGTAGCCAGGTGATAGAGTAGAATGGCTAGGAAGTTGTACTCTGGAAACCAAGAGTCATGTTCTAATCCTGCCTCTTGTTTCTTCTCTCTAACTTTGTGCAAATTGTGAAACTCTGGGTACTTCAGTTTCTTCACCTTTAAAATAGGCTAACAGTGTCTATCACATATTGCTTGATAAAACTTCAATGATGCATGCGAGACATAGTAGCCTTCACGTAGAAATTGTTTAATAAGTGGTAGTTATTTATATTATTATCACTATACATAGTCTTTGACATTCAGTTGCCTTTCAGATTAGTTAAGGCACCTGGATGGCTTATTTACATGTGAGTTACAATAAATCAAGACTAGACTAGTTTGGGATAGGAAGAAATGACTTACGTTCCTGTTCATGTGGCATTTGTATCACCTGGTAGCTGAGCAGAGAGAAAAGCAAAACAGGCTCAGCACTGAGTCAAAAACTAGCTCTTGGTCCCTGTGGAGAATAATGATTTCAAGGCATCCCTAAGCCTGGTTTCTGGACTCAGGAAGATGTTAACAAAGTGTGCGCATGTACAGGAGGTTGAGGAAAGGAGAGGACATGCTCCTTGCTGACCCCTGGCATCCGGTAAACCAAAATTGGTCTAGGAGAGTGGAAGTCAGTACCAAGAGCAAATGCCATACAAAACATTAGGTGACTGGAGCACTCATCCTGGCTGGGAAACCCCCCCAAGTCATCTCAGTGGCAGATGTTGTTGGTTGAAGATGGCCAATTTAGTGGGTCCTTTTGGTTTTGCTAGAGACCAATTCAAAATGTAGAATGAGAAAAGCTAGTGTTAAATCACTCTGCAGAATAACTTTTACAGGGATTTTCAGCTTTCCTCTGTGAACTGGGAGGGGTGAAGTGAGGCTTGAATTCTGAGGGAAGAATGGATATGGTGAAAAGATGGAAGTAGGAAGAACGAGCCCCATTTTAAAGGTTGGATGAGAGAGGGACAGAAATCCCCCATGTGTAGCAGTTCCCCTCTGTTTCCTTTGCTTTGGGTTTCTTTATTATTAATATTATTATTATTACTATTTTAATTATTCTTTTTATTTTTGTTATTTTTGTAAGTTTTTATAATTCTGTCAAAAGCCACCAAACAACACTGCTTGTTGTATAATTAAAACAACAACAACAAAGTATTATATAGAAGACCTATGAACTTTAATCTGGAAAAACAATGCTAAGTAAGAGGGGGGTTTAAAAGCTGTTTGAGGGCATACAGTATTTAAAATAAAACTTCAGAGATGCCAGCGTAGGAGGGTTTTTGTAAAAAGTCATTTTATTTAGTAATTCCTTGAGAAAATTAATGATCCGAACTTGTAGAAATGTTAGCACTTTTTTTTTTTTTGACACTTTCCCGTACATACTCAGAGTCTGTGTGCTGTCAAAGCTGGATATTATAAGAACACGCTGTGAGAAATCACACACCCTGCTACAGGGAACTGTGTCCCTTTGGTGTCCTAGTCGGGAGAACCATGCAATGGCCACTCCACAGAAGACACAGATTGGAGTTCCAGATGGTCACAGTGCAGGATGGAGGGCAGAGGTGAAGGTCACACTTGCCACTTGCAATATTATTACGACCGTGGAATCCATTCCTCAGCTCAGGAGAAGAAGAGGAGAAGGGGGGGACAAAGGGTCTGGTCCTGTCTCCTTGGTTTAGCAGCCCCAAATCCATTCTTCTTAGAGTAGCAGCCAGACTTACAGAAAAGCAGGGAAGGCCCTGAGGTCATGAGGAAACAGGGTTCCTGTCAGTCACAGACCCAAAGGTGCCCAAGACACAGGAACGAAGCTCACTAAGGCTCTCCAGGGGTCTGAGTAGAAAGTACAAAAGCCAGGAGGCTTGGCAGTGCCGTGTACATGAGTGGAATAGCACATACATAATAGAATGCCATGATTGCTATTTTAGTAATCATTAGAGCAACTATTATATTCCACCTGACTAATGGTACTCAATTTTTTTCCTGATGATTTTTGTGTTTGTCATGTTAAAGTATAATAAGCTCAAGCAGGAGCTTTCAAACTGTAACATGGCTCAGATACTGTCAAACACTATTACTGCACTGATGTGTTCATTATCTCCACATGACATACGGTGTATTAGGTTAGACCATATGAAATTGTCATTTCTCTAGATCTCATGAGGTCAAATATTGGCAATTTCATATGGCTCATTTAATGTCTCTCCCCTACCCTAGAATGCAAGCTGTATGAGAGTAGGGGGTTTATAATGCTCACTGCTGTGCCCCTGGAGCTGAGAACAGTGCCTAACAGGATACATTCAAAAATATTTACCAAAAAAACCAAAAATGAATGAGTGAATACCCTTGATACTAACAAAACCTTAATTTGTGCCAGGCACTGTGCTCAGAATATGGACTGTATCTGTGGAAAGAGAAAGAGACTTAAAGCAGTACAAACTCTCAGGCAAAGGCTGTGGCAAGGGTAATTCGGGATGCCATGAGAGAGTACAAGGTGCAAACCCAGCCTGGCAGAGGAGGTGGGAAAGAGGACTGAGGTTTGGTTCCCAGTCAAGAATGACATCTTGGCACCTGAAGACAAAATGAGACTCAGACTGATGTAAAGAAAAGTGAGAATATTCATACAAACATAGCCAGATTACTGATGTCAGGCATGTTCCTCCATGGCTCCACCAATCACAGGAAAACAAGGGAAATCAGTCATCTGTCCCCAAGAGTGAATGAATGAACTTATAATCGTTATTACCAGGTTAGATTATTTGGACCCTGAAAATTTAGAATAAACCAAAAGGATGAAAAACCAGCAAGACTAACTAGAGGAACAATCAAAACAATGGGTAGGTATGCCAACAATTGTGGGAATGCCATCCTGGGATGACACAGGTTTTTTTCTCTTGCTTGGTACCTTCATGCAACAAAACTAGTGTGTGACCAGTTAGGTGTCTATTTACTCTCTGGGCATTAAGTGGCTGTCTCCGCCTATTTCTCTCATTCCAAACACTTTAGGAATACTGAAGGTTTCGAGTCCAATGAGAAAACTGTCATGTTGGCTAGTATTTGTTCTATCAAATGCATTAAATAGATAGAATCCAATTTCTGTGTAGGTGGAAGTGACAGTCTGCAGTAGATCCCATAGCCAATGTTATCAAGAAGTATAAGGTGCAATTTCAGACTGCACCATTGTCACTGGAGCCCAGAGTATGATCTTACAGGAGTTGGGGAACACAAGAAAATCCTCTAGAATATTTGCATTTGAAACAGAAAGTCATGGAGGAATGAAATACTTTGCCATGCTCTCTCAAATGCAGACTGTCTTTCTCCAGACTTCAATTTTTGCTCTTCTTCTTCCCATCCTTCCTCTTTTCCAGACAGTCAGGGAAAAGATGTTATCATCTCTGGCTTCAAACCCCAAAACGATTCCCTCATCATGGCCATCCCAGCCTGGTAAAGAAAAGAGCTACTGTCCTGACAACCTTGCATTGCGCCCAAGCCAATCCTTCCCTGGAATGGCATCCGATAGTACAAAAAGCAGCTTCTTCACAGAGCAGCTTCAGCCCCATTGAGCCTTTGGGAATGGAATGCTACAAATTGTGGTGCTTCTATTGTATGAGCAATTCAATGGGCATTTCATTTCCAGTCAAAATCCAAACCAGTTAAAGTCAGCCTGTACAGGCTGCCTTGCAGAGAAACAGCAGCTTGCATTAAAATTACAATTATATTGTTTTGCCATGTCAGAAGCAAAGGTTAAAATCATATCTTGGCCGGACATTGTTTCTATAATATTGGCCCTCTGCAAAGCTGCTGTGTGGATGAGCCCAGAAATGATGTGAAATATTTCTAATACAAATTTTATTTTTATGTGAAACTATTCAAATGCTGCTGTACAACATGAACTACCTGAACCAAATCAAATCCTCAGGTCAATTCCTTCTTCCGAGTGCTCCTTAGATAACAAAGTCTTGTTCTGCGAATCTGTTCAATATATTAAAGTTGATTCACTCGGACAGTGTGTAAGATATAATACATTAATCTGGGCCATTTCAATTTCTGAGGCTGGGACTATAAAACTGGTGTGCTGCATATCTAATTTTTTTTGAATACCTGATTTATGCATTCCTCTGATGCCGAGTGTCGATGGTATGGTGGATGCGGCTGCTACATTAACAACGGGCTGCATCAGCACTCAAATCTTATCTTGTTAAATCAGACAAATGTAGCTCAATGAAAAGGAAGGAATAAATGCCTGGGATGGTTGAAAGGAGTGAATTTTAATCCTGTTTGTTAGGGGACTTTGATGGTTTGCACTGGATGACTAAGATCGGGGGTCCCCCTGAGACTTTGGGCACCATGATTTATATTTATATGATACATATAATGTACACAGAGCACACATAGGAAAATATACACCTTATGAAAATTGGCACACACCCTCAAAAGCAGATACAGTGCTGTAAGATGCAGTGTCTATATTTTACAGATGCTGTAAAATCTCTATTAGATAGACAATTTGTAAAAATGGGTCTTTTTTTAATATTTCCATTACAAGTATAAAAACTGCTCCTTTGTGCATAATTCTCTATATTTTTTCATCAAAAAGAAGTTAGCATGAAGGCTAAATACCAGGAGGATGGAATAGCTTATCACAATCATTATAAATATGATGTTTCCAGGAACTTTTGTGGCATGCTGAATAGTGCTACCATTCTATAGACACACAGTATTAATTTTCATTGAAGGGCAATGTCCCAGTGTTTGCACAATCAACAAGACCTTTAGAAATTATCTTTGTACTATTTGGAGAAAAAAAAAAACTTTTATCTCTGCATATGGCACAAATGGCTAAGGCATTTATAATAAACAAAATATATTTCAGAAATAAAGTCTCAAGGGGGACCCTGTACTACTAAACTCTAAATCTCCTTTTCTAAAAATACCCATGGAGTTTAGTTTCAGAAGGCAAGCAAGTCTTCATTTACTCAAGAAAATGTTTGGAAGCACGGGAGCACCACAATTGCAGAAATTCACTGCCTATTGAAATGTAAGCATCACAAAAGAGAACAATTCCACAAGAGGCCAAGTTGGAGCTGGAATTCTTTAATTGGCTCAGAGATGAACTTGCCTGCTCAATGACACTTTGGGAACATATAATTTAAACTTAAAGCCAATTGGGCATTCATTAACTTCTCCCCTTCCTTAGTATTTACTTATAAAAGGTGTATGTGTCAAGGATGGGAGGGGATGAAATCCTGTAAATAGCAGATCTGCTCACCTCCCTCTCTTCCTTGTGGGTGTCAGGCTTCCAAGGTCTTCCTCTAGTTCAGTATTGCTGTCAATCACTGTGGTCAGAGTTCTGATGTGCAAACCACGACGACCGCAGTCGATTAGTTCATACGACCAGAGGGGCTGGGGTAAAGTTTTCATACATGCCTTAGAAATAGAAAATGTGATTGCTGGGAGGGATCAGAGACAGCCTCTTGCCAGATCTAGTCATTTCGCAGATGACGACATCTAGGCCAAGAACAAAAAATAGCCTTCCTTGGCCAAGTTCAAAGCCAGGATGAGACACCCAAGTCAATGGATATTCAGTCCAGTCCTTCTTGACTGCACCATTCAGCCAAAGCTTCCTGCACCTCTTACAGTTCCCTCCCCCAACAACAGCCCAAAGCCAGAGCCCCTCCCTTTTACACAAATCAATATTCCCCAGACTTCTCATTAGCACTAAAATTTGGACTGGATGTTTCCGAAAATGTCATGAAATCTCAGCTCATGTGAGCCTTATCTTAATAGTAGTAAATTGTGAATCAGGTTTGGGCAAGATTCAGAGAATGGAAACTTGAAATTATGTAGTTCTTAAGAGAAGAAATATCTTCATTATCCTCATTAAAGGATTCAAAGCTGGGCTTTTACTTGGTAGGATGTAAATGTGTCTTTAAAATAAATCAATGGAAAGTTTGGTAGCAGGTCACCTCCGCAGAATGGGATCCAGAAGTGTGGGCAGTGGAGGTCCTGGTGCAGGGAGGGTACAGGGATGATGGAAACCACAGGGCGGGGCGTAACATATGCTTCTTCTCAGTGCCAAGTGCTAAAAGACTTCTTGTGTGTAGTGAACACATGACGAAGTGTGTAGAACAAACAGGAAAGTGACTTTCAGGCTGGGAAACAAAATAGCCTCTGAGCTCCTCAGTTCCGCTGAAAGATTGTGCCTGGATCCCCACCTTGCTGAACAGGAAAGGAAGGTGCCAACTTTGTGGACCACAAACCAACATGTCACCTAGCAAGGAAAGCCCCTGGTGGTACTCTGACTTTGATAATAGTCTGGAGTTATAAGGTGCCTGGGCTATTTCCAATACATTGTCCTTTCTGAGAGACTCTTAGGGCCATTGACATGCACTGGAGACTACAATGGACAGATCAACCGGGTCACTCTGATTACTAGAAGGAAGGAGAGACCTATAGCTTGAATTAAGACTTCATTAGGACACGGGGGACCCTGTAGATGTATTAAGAGCAAATAATGTGGGATCCAAGCCTCACTAGATACTTGAATTTATGTCAAAGTAGCTCCATTACATATGTGTCCCCCAGGGTCAGACTACATTAGCTGCTTTCCTCATTCCATATATGATGAACTAAAGAGTCAATGGAGTGTACTTCCAAAATGCCTCTATATAACAGGTTTTCAGTGTCTGTGGAACTTAGGTTCAGTTTAAGTGTGCATGCATGTGAGCACGTTGCATGGGTGTGTGTATGTGTGTGTATGTGTGCGTGTGTGACAAGGAGGAGGAATAAAACATAAAATGTCTCTAAGGTCACAGAACACTGACCTCATTGGCGGGGCTAATTTGATTGTGCGGGAACAATAGCACTGTACTCCTTGCTGGAGAAGTGCATGCTAATTATGCGATTTGCCCTTGATAAGACCTTGGTGGGTCATTCAGCAGTTGTGATCTGTCACTGACTTCTAATCATGTATTATCGTCTGGGTGAGTCAGAATGGGACCCTAAGCTTTCTGTCTTTACAGCAATGTGGCACTCTAATTACCTTATGCCAAGTGGATATGCAGCGAGTGAATTAAGTGATCAGCGCGATTGCCTTCAAAATCTTCCCTTTCTCCTTTGTGTTGCTTCACGGCAATTTACATTTTAAGATGCCATGAAGCTTTTGGTGTGACTGAAAATGCCACTCTTAAAAATAATTATTTTATTTTTAATTTACGCAGGGTAATATTAAATTCAAGCCACACTGGCATCTTAACCTTATTTCTCTGGCACGGAAGCAAGAAGCGACAATAAGAATCCCATGAGCAAACTTGTTGAAAAGCATCATATTGGGAGCCTGGCTTTCGCTTGCAAAAAAATAAAAAATAAAAATAAAAAAGGGATGGCAGCTACTGAAATGAATTCCTGTGGGTGAACAAATTTCAGTTAATCTATACTAATATATATATATATATATATATATATCTGTCTCTTATACACATC
>NW_025999977.1:12937034-12937976 GCF_001458135.2 Marmota marmota marmota
TATATATAGAGAGAGAGAGAGAGAGAGAGAGAGAGAGAGAGAAAGGGAGCAGGGAGTGGCTTGGGGTAGGGAGGGCCTGTGGAAAGTGAGAAGACTTTCTACCACCCTTAAGTTGTGGACATATTAATAATCTACACTTAATAAATAAACCTTAATATTAAGCATTATTTTTTTTTTTGCTTTTAAATAGCACTAAATGTCCACCAAAGGGATGTGCATGTGTGTGCGTGTGCATGTATGTGCATAATCTCAGAAACAAATAACTATAAAACTAGGTAATAGAATCTCACCACAAAATATTCACTAACTGGGCTAATGATAAATTGACCTTATATGTATGTTAAGTTCAATAACAATTCCTAACATATTGGTTAACTTGTTCCATGACAGTTTGAAAGATGACCTTGGTCCTCATTATGATAATATAGCTTCCTTTTTTTGTTACTTTAAAATTTTTGTTAGAACTATGATTAAAAAAAAAAAAACTACAAAGCAATCCGTTATGCTAAAGCAGTTGTAGCAACATCTATAGTTGCCTAAAGAATGATCTAATGCCTGTTGCCAAGAAAATGCACTGCAACATTTATAAAATTTGATAAGATACCCTGATGTGGATGATCCTTGAAAACATGAACTCTGAAGTGCTCCTTGAAAGTTGTCATAAAACAGACAAAAAAAAAAAAAAAAAAATCCCCAACCATCACCACAACAACATCATAGAGCAAAAGTTACTGTGCTACCAACAGGAAATATAAAAGGATTTTCAAAGAATTTCTGCCTTGTGTGTCAACATTGCTGCAGAATTCTTTTATAGTAACTGAAAAAATCAAAACCAAAGAGGACAATTGAGAGAAAAATTGCAAGCCTTATTTTCCTTGAATCACATGATGTGGAAGGAACATTATTTGTTGAATCCTTGGTTTGTTTGGGTGGGAGGGGGGA
>NW_025999977.1:12938001-12953905 GCF_001458135.2 Marmota marmota marmota
GAGAGGGAGGGAGAGAGGGAGGGAGGGAGGGAAGAAAGAGAAGAGGCGAGAAAGAGAGAAACCCAGACTCAGAATATTCTGCATTCCCTGGGTGGCAAAACAAAAGAGCCCAAGGAAGGAGGGAAAAAAAAAAAAACAACTGTGGAAAGTTGACACAGTCAAGAATAATGGCTAAATCTATCAAGTTTGATCAGGTCTACTATAATGAAGTGAGCCCTCATATTCCAAGCAGGGACAATGAAGACAGGAGTCGGCTCTGGAAATGCGCTGCTCACTTTGTGCCTGGAATATGCAGCAGCCAGCAGGGAGCCACCAGATAATTACACAGTATTTGTGCGGTTCCAGGAAGCTTCCCGCGCAGGTTGAATGCCCGTGCTATATTAAAAGGCAGCACAGTGAAATGTTTTTAATGAATATTTTTGTCAGAGAAAGAAAAGGCATTTGAATGATTGTGTGTGTATGTGTGAGAATGTGTATGAGAGAGAAAGTGCGTGCGTGTGTGTGTGTGTGTGTGTGTGTGTGTGTTTATGCTTGCGCATGAGGAAACCAGAGGTGGAATATCACTGTCAAAATACAGGTACCTTTATTTATTTTTATTCCATTATTTACCGTTTCAAGAGTCTGACGTCCTTTCAATAATACGAATCACAACATTTGGTTAATGTTATTTAGGGCTAATTGTACACATAATCCCTAACTAATATTTGCTAATAATAACTTGCAATGAAATAGTACATCAAGCAGAGGCTTAAAACTACTTTAAAAAATTCCAATAGTAAATGAAATGTTTAGACACATTGAATCAGGAAATCTAAAGAAGAACACAGATGTTGATACTTGCTAGTCAGTAGCCTTTGGCAGTGAGAGCTCTAAAACATAAGAATACATTATTTCAGCGTTCTTTAATTCTCACCTAACAGATGTGAATAATCCATTGAATTTTAAACCCACACATTCTATTCATGATGCCCCTTTAAGTTCATTTTTCAGGGCAAAGCAAGCCACGTACACTAAGAGAATTCATTGTAAAAGGTTGGGATTTTTTAAAAGTCCAGTCCCCACAAATATAATGCCACCTCTATTTCAAATATTAATTTGATGAGAAAAAGTAGAACTTCCAAAAATACCTTTTTCAGGTGCTAGTACCACTTAAACTTTACATAGGTGGTTTTGAAAGGCTAAAGGATACTCAGCAATTAGCAACAGACATCACACAGTAACTTCCTCTCCCAAATTAAATAAATTCAGCAGCTCGAACTCTTTGAATAACAAAAGCACTGCACATATATTTTGCCTTTATATCAAATGATTTTCAGATAATGTAATGATTCACATGCCAAGGTATTAATTTAGGCCCCCTGGAACCTCCACATTTTAAGAGGATATTGTATTTCACATGGCTAAGTACCGATTGTGAACCATTATCACTTTTAACAAGTACATTCTGATGAGGTAGCATGGATCTTTATTTGAAGGGAGAGTTCCTACCACACTGCATGACACAGATGGTAGAGGTCAACAATTAAGAACAGTGAGAGTCGCAGGATTTGTTGGTTGAAAGATGGGTCTGATGAGGCAATTTTCTCTGTCTCTCTCTTTTTTTCCTCCCAAAGAGTAATTTCAAGTAGATGTCTCAGCCAAGAAGCTTGCCACTCCCTCTAGCAACTGACTAAAATTTAATAGCGCTGACCCTAAAAAAAAAAAAAAGCCCACTCTATTCAACAAAAGTGGAGACCTGCCCCACATTATTGTAAGAGAAAGCAATATCCATTCCAAATTCTCAAGGATTCATTTCAAGGTTCCTGTCATTGAAATGTTTCCTTTTGTAAGCTGTATTAATAATTGCAAATATCTGAATGGAAATCATTTAAATGGAAACTGGTCTCTTTTATCACAATGAAGAGAAAACCCAACCCTTTTAGTAAATAGATTCAAAACAAATATACATCAAATCCTGAAAAGGAAATTTCAGTAGGAATAAATGGTTGTGTATATTTAACAAGATAGACAGGTGATTACCTTGGCATGTTTAAAACTGATTATCAATCTGTCCTCCATGACTTTCAATACTAAAATATAAACAATGATCAGATGAGATGTGTTTTCTTGATTTGAATTATAACTGCTAACACATAACACTCTATTGTCATGCTATGGATTAAAAACATAAATAACACAAAATGCTTTCGAGTCATCTTTTTCTACTTTTTAATATTTAATAAGAATACTCTCCTACTATGTTAAGCTGTTTGTAGTTATCATAAAATGCATAAAGCATATAGGTCAAAATGGTCTGGCCATCTATTTAAAAGTTTCCATAAACAAAAACACTTCATTTTAGTACCATTTACTAGAAAGATGGAAGGCTTGGGATAGTGGGGTGTAGGCTTTTATATTTTTATTAGAATGGCTGGAAATAATTGTCAAGGACAATTCTCGATGCCAGGCAAAGACAAAGGTCTCGAGAAAGGTCATCTCTTCTGGTCCAATCAAAATTTGTAAACATTTTCAAATCTTGGGTTAACCTAGAAAAGTTTTGTTCTACATCTTCCTTCCCTACGGCTATGGTAACAATGTAAATTCACATATAAGAGAATTTTTAAAGACTCTTTCATCTATGTAGATTTTCCAATTTTAGCTTTCATCTTTGTTGTTGGTCATCCACACAAATCTCTCTGAATGGAGCATTGGGGACTAAACTCAGAGGGAAAGGCACCAGGCCAAACACTTGTGTTGGCTTTGGGAAGAGGCGATGATGAGGGTTTACAGGGAGGCAGTTTTGCTTTGGATAACTGCAGTAAGGCTTGCACAATTCCTGGTGTCATTTAAATATGTCCTGCTCTGCTATGGCAGTCATCTAGAACGAAATTAGAAGATTTGCCTAGTTTTGCATCATTTGCATTGGATCGCCTCATTCTGAAGTCTCAGATTTCACAGGTCTCTTTTGTGAAATGAAGAGTAAGGTTTTCATTAATTCCCTTAGCCAGGGTACACTTGTAAAACATTAATCTGTTTAAAAAAAAAAAAAGAAAAAGAAAAAGATGAAAAGCCAGTCATCTTTCCCATGCAGAATATAAAACTAGCATTCCTGTCTCCATGTTGTTTCACACAAATGCTGGCGTGTTCATAAGCAGCCTCCTCATATTTAAAGCAACGTTACCCCCAGGATTAAGTGGTCCTTGGAAATGCCAACGGCTGTGTCCCAGCGCCTTTGCGTGTAAAGCGCTTTGTGCCATAGTAAAAGGTTCCTCTCCACCTTCTGAGCTTCGTTTTATTCAATCGGCCCTTTTTCACATTGTTAGAGCTAGTGAATATAGCAAAGTTGGATTCAGAAGAGAACCTTAAGCGTTATCATAATGCTTAGAAGAAATGGCTTCACACTGTATAATCTATCAAAGGTGTCAGATTTACAAAATGCAGATTTTCTGTCACATTTGGGCACTCTAAGCACTGTATCTTTTCACTAAGGTGCTGACTGCTGTTTTAATGAGGCCCTTTGGTGGCTGTAAAAAACTGAAAGAAGAGGATTAGAGGGGTTACCCTAGATATTGTCTATTTGTCTTACAAATTTCACACTAACTACCAATTACATCGCCATAAACCTTTTGGCTACTTCAAGCTGTATGCCATATAATACATAAAAAATATGCTATGTTAACCTCTCCTATATTATACATGTAACTACAGCCACTGATGCAAGTAACATATCTAATGAAGCCAATAATGAGGCTCTTTAAAAGTAGTCTTGTTATAGGAATAATATTAGAGCAGTTCAGTTAGAGGCTAAGATCCATTATGGAATACTTCCTATATAGACTCCGGTCCCAGGTCTGGAAAGATGCTGACACACTAATTCAAGCTCAAGAAGGGCATTAATCTTGCAACCTTCTTCTTGTCATGCTTAATGGGACATCCTGCCTAGGTGAAATGAACCTGATGTATTCAGGTAAACATAATTTAATAAGGAAAGATAAAAAGAAATATACGTCTGGCATGACCCTAGGGAGATGAAAATACCTGCCATTTTATTTGAGAAACTAACTGCCCAAAAGAAGCTACATGGTACCTGGTACAGGGCTATTTCTCGTGAGCACTCAAAAAATGTGTACTGAATTAAAGAGTAAATGGAAAAATCATGGTTAAAGTTTTGAGACGTCTTTATTGTTGTTGCTGTTGTTGTTGTTGTTTTTTCCTTGCTAAGTTTCCTGCAATCCATTTTGTTGGCGGGGAATGATAATGCCAGACAGAGAAGGCCACTGTGTTCATCTTGAGGAAGAAGACACATATTAATGTGGGGTTAAGCATCTGAGTGTGAAATCAAGATCTGCAACAATCCAGCATGAGGTTTAAAAAGCAGGCATGAATGTCAGTGAGTAAGCTTGCAGTCTCTTCCGTTTGCAATCACTCTTAAGTCTAATGAGCTTCCAAAAATTGTGTCAAGGTTTAAGATAGGCTTATAAAAGGCAACAGCTGGAGAAGGTGAAAGTCTGTCCATTTCACCAAGCATTACATATCACACACATACACACACACACACACACACACAATGTTTAGTAGAGCTCCCCTTCCCTATGTCCACCTCTACACACTTATCTATGGCTTTGAGAGAGACAGATCTAAAATAGCCCCAAGAGAACATTATTGGCCTCACCATTTAAGGCAGCTAAGTAGATCAAGAATCAAGATAGTAAATATTCTGGCTGATGAATCCTTTCTTCAAGTCACTGAATGGAATTTGTCATTAGGAAATTTGCCAAGTTCTCTTCGATTCAAAGATAAAATGAACATGGCATGATTCGGTTGAGGCTTAAACGTTCAGTGAGTGGGAAGTATGATACAGTAAGATCATCTGAAAATGCCTAAAAACTCAATTTCCTTCAATCCTTTTTCCAGTAATTTTCAAATAAGTTAACAAATGGTTAAATGAACTCTTTGGACAGTAATATTGTTAAATCCATTGCAAATTTGGATTTATCACATTTCTATATATAGCTGGCCAGGCACTTGTAAATCTACAAAGCTCAATTTTATAGAAAAATCGATGCATTTGTCCCCCCTGGATAATATATGTTACTTGTGAAAATGAGTCTTTTACTTACAATTTATTCCTAACAGGGGCAGAGAAAAATGTATATGAACACTCAACAAATGAATTAAAATAAAAGGATAAAAGACACTTTCACTAATAAAAAGTCTAATGGGGTAGTTCTGAGATGACAGGTTTTCCTCAGCATTGTCCATTGTGGTTTGGTAAGTCTGCAGCATGTCCTACCTTGACAAGCAACTTCTGCAGGTCCCAGCACTCATTCCTCAGTGGGATGAGCGTGGCCAATTCCAATAGGCATAACCCTCCACAATGACATGACAGTTGCCCTCGGTAGAGGGACAGATTTGGGCCAGTTCTGGTCATTAGAAAGGATATTAAAGAATAATAGCAAAAGAACATGGCCACCTTCCTGGTGCAATTGAGTAGACTAAGTATACACAGAAAATCAGGCATTTGGTGCACCAAGCTAACTTTTTATTCATATTGTTATTTTTGTCCAAATCTCTTAAGTGTCTCATCTGCAAAGTGTTAAGAGGAGTTACTTATTCATTAAGCACTTTGCATAATCTTTATAAGTAGCACCATGGAAACCAAAAGTACTGTACTACTTTGGTCTTCTCCCTGGTTGAACTCAAAGAAAGAATTTCTGTTCCATCGTGAATAAAGAAATGAAAAAACACAAGGAAGGTGGCTCTTATAAATATTTTTCTTAATGATCACAGTCTTGGATTAGTATTTATCCACTTCTGACCCTTCAATCAGAAGTGAAGATTCTTAAGCTGCCAGTCTTAGAAGTAACCATGGGCCCTCCCCAAATTTGCAAGGCACACCAAAAATTCTTATTGCTCAGAGACTGTGCCTAGACCTCAGTCTAGAGGTGAAGATTATTCCTGGGGTTTGCTTCACTTGTCAATGATCTTGAACTTCAGGCCTGTATTCTTGCCCTCCAGTGATGCATGATTCTATCTATCTGAATAGGTACAATGAGGTGCAAAGAAAAGAAAATCTATCCGTAGAACATACTAACGACATTTGGAATCTATGGGCCCAATTCCCAGAAATCGGAATTAAAATGAGATTTGGAATGAGGAAAAAAAATTGTTGATGTTTCTAATCATTCTAATAAAGTTATCTAGCTTCTGCTGGATCGTTTTTTATAACAGGAGCCGTGCTCTATTCTATATGGAATAGACTACGCTAGGCTGGATAAAAAATGTCACCTTAGGCACCTGAATTAATAGTTCGGTTATGTACTCAGTTAAGTCTTTACTATAGATCAGCATAAGTGTGCTAGACAGACAATTCTTTAGAGCTAACATTTTAAAAAGGTGCCAAAGCCCCTTTGAGATCTGCGTGAATTATCCAGATTCAGGGAAAAAAAAAGTTAAATATACAGTGCTTCTGTACCCCCACCCCCTTTTCTTAGTTGCACTGAATAAGTAAAATTGCAGCAAAGTTGGCAAGAATAAATACTTCCTCGGTTTTTCTAAAGCTGCAATTAATGATAATGAAGCCATACCTTATATGGCAAGAAATACAGTACAAATTGGATAAGTAAGAAAAATGATCAGCCATTGTATGCCTCCGATATAGTACATCAAGGTATCGCCTCTGCGAGGCTATCCTTATTTTAAATCATTAAACAAAACAATATAAATCTGCAGGCAGGTGTTTCTTGTTGCAGAAGTATTGAAAGTTGTAATGCAAACAATCTAATTTTAGCATCTATGTAGAGTGTGAAGTAAATTTACTGATCACTGATGCATTGAGCATAGGAAGAAACAATCAGCAGGAGCTTTCAGCGAGATTATCCTATTAAAGCAGGAAGACTTCATGCGGTTGTTAAGGAAGTAGTCAGAAGCAGGTGATGGAAGTGGGGGTTTGACGACTCGTCAGTGGGCCCAGTGTACATGTTAAGTTGTTGTTTTCTGCTCAGCTAAGCAGCAGAGAATTGATATGTTAGCAATGAAGTGCAATGACAATTAAATTGTAACTGACCTACATGTTACCGTCATTACGCGTTCTCTTTTTTACTGCTTTCCCTCTTATTTAATCACACAGTATGGGGTTTTTATTAGGCTGTAATGTTAAAATCTTCATCCATTTAGCCATAAATGTGTGACTGGATATCTATCAGACTTCCTTGCACTATACAAACAAAGCCATTTTGCTGAATCACTGTTGACTTGTTTGTGGCCTAATTTAATGAGTGTAATAACTTACATTACTATCCAGTTAACATTTAGGAGCCCAGAAAAGACCTGCTAGCTCGCAGTGAGCTACTGTATACATTCTCTATTCATATCACTCCCGTTTGCAGTAAATTTTATACAATAATATGCACCGCTTACAAGCCAAGCTCAGCTTGTACCAGCTGAGGGTGGCACTGTGGGAAGCCCTCTGTGCTGGGCTTGAAAAGCTCCCTCCACACAGGAACCAGCCAACATGACTCCCTTCTCTGGATACCAGAGCTGCTGGATCTTAACCCCTTCACAATCATACACACAGGTTGTCATCTACAGACAAAGATAGCTTAGCCCTTCCTCTTATTTTTCTTACTGTTATTTTATGCCTCTTTCCACTCCCCCCAAACTGGAATGGAAAATAGTTTGTCAAGGCGTCAGAGAGAAAATTGTTGTTAATTAAACAAAATGAAGTTCCAGGATATGATAGAAGAGCAAGACATCAGCAAATAAAATGGGTTGTCTCTTCTTATATTTATGTGTTAAGTAGAATGTGATCTTAAACCATGCGCCATTTTCCACTTCCCTGGAACAGGGCTACCCCTCTTCCCCTGCAACCCACCCACATCTACATGTTGTCTTGCTAAATGTTTCTAGAACACAAAAACACTGTGATTTATTTGTGTTTCCATTACATACTTTGAAAACAGATTTTATACAAATCTCTGTTGTCACTTCACTCTGCCTTAGCCGGGTAACTAGCATCTCACAATTCAGTGGGAAGATTGTCACCAAAAAGTCTCATCATGTCCATATAAATAGTATGCATAGATGACAAAAGTAAAGCTCTTAACCTGCTCAAGTAGCCATCATTTTAAAAGCAACATGCACGTGCGCACACACACACACAGAGTTGATAATTTACAAACAAGTATTTCACTTCTAGAGATTTGAAACAGACTTTAATTTTTCTTTCTCCTTTTCAGAGCAGTATCACTGCATTGTTTGAGTCAAGATTTAAGTCTTTAATTACTCTCGATTAGGCAATACCTCAGACTGACATTATAATCTTAGAAATCTCTACTAATAATAAAATGAGAAGAAAATCATAGATGGAAGATATTTCCAAATTTTATTTCTTACCATGAAATAGACAAAGGCAACCTTCAGGTCTCTTACCCAGGGGAAACAGCATCACTCAATTGGGAAATAATTTTGATTTTCATTAAAAAAAATGGGCCAAAGAAAATTTTTGAGTATGTTAATTAGAGCTTTTCTGTCTGGAGTTGTATCTTGACTACAAGAAAAAAGCATTTTATTGAAAAGTTTATACAAAATAAACAAGCTACCGGGTCCTGAAAATTAAAGGATAAAAGTCACAGTGATATAACGTTCTGTGTGTGTGTAACATTATTGAACTTCTACTAAATTCCAGGGACTGCTTTAAGCACTGGGGGGAAAGCTATGAAGACATCAAAATCCTTGCCCTCATGGGGCATTTAATATGGTGGGGGTAGGCAAAGAAAACACAAACAAAATAACAATCAAGGAATGCATATATTAGAAGGTGAGAGATGCTAAAAACAAAACAACAACAACAAAAGGAAGTTGGAAAGGAGAAGGAGTTTTGTGGGGTAGGTTGGATTTGACATTGGGTGGTCACAGTAGACCACACTGAGAAGGAACATTCAAAGACTTGAAGGAGATAATTCAGTTAATAATATTAATATATAATCAAATTTTATATATTATTAATATATAGCTAGGTACATATAACACATGTTGAATCACTTAAAAAGTGGACGAGGAACTGAATTTACACTAAAGAAAGATTCAGAAACAGATTAGCGAAAGGCATGTGCTGGAGATGGTGTGGAGTCAGGAAATCATCTAGAAGACTGGTGCTTACGTACTCCTCCCTATGTCCATATTTTAAATCTGTGATTCATTATTTGTCCCTGGAGTAAATCTGTCACTTGGGGTCTTGGAAGGATAACAGCTCCATAGGTTGGGTGAAGATGCACCTGTGCTATCCTGACTACCATGTAACACACCAACATCTTTCAATGACTGGCTGCTTCTGAACGCATTCCAATCCAGGCGCTGCCCCTTGAAGACCCTCAGGAAGTAGGTACCAATATGCACAACTCAAAACTGAATGAAGTAGAATCCCAAGAAATCAACTAATATGGCCAACTTCAGCCAATTACTGAGTAGAAGAGAGAATCCCTTAACTCCCATATCACATTTCTCTGCCATACTTATCAGGACAAAGTAAAAGTGAAAACCCAACAAAATAATCTGGAATGTCAAGAGTATAAAATGCATGGGAAGGTTAACAGCAATTTGGTAAAGAGGTTGAAAGTATCATTAAGTTTGAAGTTAAATGCTATCATTGTAAAAATTATGCAAATGATACTACAGTGGTGCTCCTTAATATAAAATGTAGAAGGTAGGCCAAATTTTTAAAGAGAACTGGCAATTTGTTGATGTTTCTTTCATGAAGATGGCTTCCAAAGTCACAAAGGGCACTTTCGTGTAGTTTAGAAAAATGGATCCTTTCCTTGAGTTGGGGATAGCTCAGTGGTGGGACCAGACAGGAGGATTTCAGGTAAGACTTTCATCCTACTGGATGTCACTGTGCATGCATGACCAGCACGGGACATTCTTGGCAGTCTGTTGCTTGAACTGGCTACCTCTCCCCACAGCCTCTTGGGGTGACTTCTATTCATCCATAAACTTTAACTTCATTTTCACAAAGATTAAATGAAAGTGCTATGTGCTCAGTACTATGTGCTCAGACTGGCGCATAGTAAGCCCTCAGTAAATGTCAGCTCCCTTTCTCTGAATATTCTCCAATATTTCTAAACTTAGAGGTAAGTTGGCTACTGGAAGAAGTGAGAGAAGCTCTACCTTTGTGGAATTGGTCATTTTCTTCAGTTTCTTATGTGGCTTCAACTTACAACATCATCCTTCTTGACTGATATTTTAAAAAATTCACAGAGGTGATAATAATATTGGTAACTTTCATAAAAGTCTATGAAAAGAAAGCAACTTTTTGGCCAATAGAACAATCTCAGATGAACAGATCTGAAGTGTCTGACAGATCTTCTATCCATCCTCTTTGTATTCATTTCCTTCCCAGTCTCAGTATTAGGTTTCTTCAAGCAACACAACTTTTTTTTTTCTTTGTTGCACTGGGAATTGAACCCAGGGGTCATTTAACCACTGAGCTATATCCCCAACCCTTTTAATTTTGAGACAGATTCTAAGTTGCATAGACTCTCACTAAGTTGTTGAGGCTGCCCTCAAAATTGCCATCCTCCTGCCTCAGCCTCTGAGCCTCTAGGATGACTGGCATGTGCCACACTGCACCCGGTTCAAACAACACACCTTGAGACTATAAAATAAATATGGAGCATTAGCCAGAAAGAAATGGTTTTGAAGCCCAGCTCTTTCTTTTGCAAACTGCATGATTTGGCTAAATTCCTTCATCTTCTTATCTGAATATTAGTTTCCTTATTGGTTTTAATGAAATGGGATAATAGATCTACTTTTCAAAATTTGTTGAAAAAATTAAGATTTCTTCTTGGGCTTGTTTCTTCCTTTATTCTGACACCCACATGATGTCTGTAGGACAAGATCCATGTTCCTTGGTCCAAAGCCCTCCAGGAAGTCATTACAACCTCCTCTCCAGTCTCTGTCATCTTCCATCTGCCCACCACCACACAGTTCCTTTCTACACGGCCTTTGATGCTCAACTAATACCCAGATGACTTTCCAAATACACACTGACATTTCCTGTCTCGAAACTGTTTTATATATTATTCCTTCTGCTCACACTGGTTACTTCTCCCCAAAGTCTCTTTGGGTGACTTGTAACTTTTAACTTCATTTTTACAAAGATTAAATGAAATAATATGTGCTAGGTGCTCAGTACAGTGACTGGCACATAGTAAGCCCTCAGTAAATGTCAGCTCCCTCTCTCTGACACAGAGCCCTTTTGGTAACTGTGTGGCATGGTCTTCTCATGTATCCCACTTTACTGGAGAGAGGTGATAGAGTGGCAGAGTGAAGAGAGCCTTACATTGAGAGTCACTCTGTCCCAGCTCCTCCCCCCCTTCACTAACCCTGAACTTGAACAGATCATGTAAGCTTCATGATCTTCATCTGGACATCAGAGATAACATAGCTACTCTACTGGATGGTTGTAAGAACTAGAACTAATAACGATTTTATGGTGCAATGACAATAAAACCAGCTACTCTTGTATACTATTAAAATCACCCATATTCCTATTAGTATGTTACTAATATACAGTGACACTCCTCCATATCTCTGTGAATGGGATCCAAAACATTTAATCCTAAAAGTTACAGGTTGAGTTTCTGTGCATTTAATTCTTGAATAAAGATGAGTTTGAAGCCAGGAATGAAATCCAATAGTCAATCGCGTTACATCTGAATTTGCTTTCCTGCATAGTGCGTTACTGTGGAGTTCTACTATATTATCATATTATTACTATGAGCTATTTCATAATCATTATGTAGTTTTTTTTTTTTTTTTTTACCTCTGTCTAATTTACTAGACTAGTTGCTTTTTAAATCCAAGACCATCTACTTTCCGGCCTAGTTGAGAATAGAAGGGTTGAGTGGCTTGTATCCACATCCCAGCTACATCATCGAATTCTGTGACCCTGGGAATATTACTTAGACTTCCTAAGTCTTGATTTCCTCATATAAAATGATGATGATGATAATAATGCTTGCATTATAGAAGATTGCAAAGACTAAATGGGTTGACACATGTAACAGAATCTGGCACCTAGCAAGTGCTCATTAAAGGTTAACAATCACATCATCTTGTTATTGTGACTATTATGATTATTGTTATTGACCTCAGCACCCAGCAAAGGGTCTGTTTCTGTATTAGGCATCCAGTAAATCTTAGCTAAAATTTTTTATCAAATTCCCTTAAAATTTGGAAGTTGTCATTTAGGTTTGCTTCCCAATTATAGGCTCAGTCCCCTTACAGGCATCTCCAGATGGCTGGGTGTGAAAGGATCACTCTCTAATTGGCCTGAATTCCCCGAAGTCAGTCATTTTCTCAGCACCATACTGAGGGCCCGAGGCCCTCTCACCCAGTTACCTCTCCTTCCTCCACCTCCTTCCACCAGAACTGGCCAGCCTCGGGGCAGTTGGCTTCTGTCTGTCTCTCCCAACAGCCACTGCCAAGGATGCTAGCCAGTCCTTTATTGGAGCCAGGTGGAGCTGGCAAAGCCAGCTGTTGTCCGCCTTGTGTTGCCTGGACTTGTGGATGCCAATCTTCCTCCTCCCTGGCTCAGGATAAATCTTTGGCATCTTTGCTCTTTTCTGCAAACCCAGGCATGGGGTCCCAATACTTGAGATTTTCCTTGTGGGATTGGCACCTAATGGAAAGTGATAATCCCATCTTTCATTTACCTACATTCACACGTTTGTTTTGTTGAAAGTACATCAATGTAAATGAGACATGGCACGCTTTGCCCTCCAGAACTCCAAGAAAACAAATATACAGATTCCATAAGAGGGGACGGGGGGACACCCTAAATATCTATGCAAGCATATTCTGGATCTGGGTGCTTTACACCGAATCCTCTACCTCTGGGCACCTCTTCTAGGAAGTTCCATTTGTAATTATGCTGAGCCACAAGCTGATTGATCTCTCTTTACAGGGGAAGTGGAAAAACAGAACTTAAGTGTTTTCAGCATTCAGCTCTCCTAACTGCTCTAGCCACGGCAGGCTTATCTGGCGGGAGCTAGCAGGAAGCCTATAACCGCTTCATCCGAACTCTCCAAATGCTGGCAACAATTAAATGAATTCTTAAGAAGAGAATCAAAAAAGCAGGAGGCAAAATGAATGGCTTATCCAAGTGCTGAGGAAGGAGAGGCTGTGTATTCAAGATGGAAAGAATATAAATACACACACACATGCATATTATGTTACATATCTATAAAAATGTGAAATGTTATTTATTTTGAGAATACCCAGTCATTTCCATCTGTAGTAAGAATCCATAATAACATTCTCTGTTTATATAACTCTTTTCACCTCAAGAGATCCCGCATGCATTTCAGACAGCTCTATATACAAACAGAGGCCAGGAGCTCCGCCATCTCTGAAACTGGTGGAAGGAGCCAAGGCAGAAAACATGTGTGTGGCTACATTCATCTCGGAGACCGCTGATAGGGGAAGGGGACTTGGTCAAGGGCAGCAGGAAAACCCCATGTTCTTAAAACAGTGTCAGTGGGGCTTGCAATGTCTGGATGACAACTCAAATTTTGATAGTTACTTAAGAAAAAAAAAAAGCTGAGAGCCCCATTTATTTACTCTGGAAGGATGGGGTTGGCACAGGCAGGGCAAGGTTAATGAGGCAGAGACTCCAGGTGGTACAAGTAAAGCAAAGATCACATTATATTCCTTCCAGCATATACGCTTGGTACAGGGAATATGCTTATGATATGGACAATAAAAAAGTAACATATGTTGATTCATTGTACCCTTGTTTTCACCCATCATCTGCTTTTCCAGCGAGGACTGACTGAATCATCTGGAATCCTTTCTTTTTCCTTCAGCAGTTCAGTCCACAACCTAGCTGTTCTGGCTTCCACATAATTCTCATTTTTTAAATTGAGAATTAGATGGCATCAATGATGTGCAGGAGTTCACAGCTCAGAAGGAAGGGGAGATTTCTAGATGGCTCTAGTAGTCATGCCCTGGGAACTTCTGAGTATCCAGAAAACCCACTGGAAAATGGTTGGTCCTTGCCCAAAGAAAGGACTCTGACCAAATGCCCATTTATCGGGATGGCACCTAGAAAGCTTAAGTCATTCTTGTCTGATTTACAAACCAAAAAAGAAAATTTGTCTCTTAGGAGAAATGTGGGAGATGGACTGATGGGACACATCCCACTGTGGAGAAGGAAGATAAGAGTTTCTGGTATAGAAGTGGCTGGAAAAATTTGCAGGCCCAGAGCACTCTGGTGCCTTTAGGTAACCCTTTCAGTACCCAGGTGTCTCCAGGGTGCTGGGCCTTCCCATTGAGACTTCCTGTGTTAGGGAAGTCCAATCTCTGAACACAGCCAGATTCTGGTCCTGGCCATCTCAGACATTAGCTTTTCTACATCCTGAGATCTCTGGGACCCCCAACCCCCACCATAAACCCAACAAACGGCATGTGGAGGGGCACAGAGATCCTGAATTCTTAAGGACTTGAATTTGAAGTGGGAAAAGAGGCAAAGATACCTGATACAGAAGACAAGCCCCACTAGGACTCCTTGGGGCTATGCCCAGAAAAAGGGTTTGAAGGCAAACAGAGCAGGGGCAGAAGGCCAAATGGACCATCCAAAATGTTTTGGGGAAAATTATTCCTTCCTATAAGTGTGTTTCCGTTTGCCATGAAGCCAGGAAGAACCCTAATAAAAATCAGTTTAGCACATTCAGAGCGGCCTTTCAGGGAAGGGTTTCATGTGGAAATTGACTCTCAGGTCACCTCAGTGAGGTGGGTAGAGTAAAAAAAAAAAAAAGTGCTTACAAAGGAAAGTGAGGCATAGGTAAGTCAAATGGCTGAACTCCTCCAGAGCAGGAGCCAGAACCTTCTCACTGCAGAATTTAAAGTTCTTCCCACTGTGTCTTTCCCAAAGTTACAGTTAGCAAGTAAGAGATCCCAATGGTTTTCCAACCGAAGTGATGGTTATGAGCATAGACTTCTTGTTGACTTTTAGCATCATCAGTGTTCATCTTTCCACCGGCATGAACAGGGGACAGGGAGAGGGGAGAGATCACGAGGAAAAGGTGAAGGAATTTTGTTTCCTCCTTACAGTTCCCATTTAATTCTTCCTTGCTACTGTTCATACCATCCTAAGGACACATTTGGAAAGAAACAGAAAAAGGGACACTAATAGACAAATAGATGGATTGGTGGGAGAAAATTTATTTAAAAATGGTATATTTCAATGAATTATTAAAAATGCATTTATCCTTGTAAATACTACCACAATGGAAAAGAGAGTCTTTTCATGGCAGGATAAGAAAGGTTCATGTAATTTGGGGTTATATAGTTCAGACTATAAAATTACCAAGGTCCCAGAATCAGAGAGTCTTTCCTGAATTTTGGAAGACATCATTCAGAAACAATAAAGGGACTATCTCTTTGCACACTAGTCTAAACCCTGGAGCTCACTCTACCAAATAACTCAAGGCTTACAAAGAAAGGCTAATAGACCAGCGAGTTCAAGGACAGTATGGATATATTCAAGAGTGGCATGAACTCAGTGGGGTTCTGGGGGGTTGAAGAATAACCATTTTTTTTCCCTAGCCATGAAAGACAACTGTGCTTTCCCTAATGTGCTTCTTGGTGCCCCTATTAGAGATGACTCAGACTAGCTAAAATAACAAACAGGTCCAATGCGACATCTTCTTAAATAAGGAATGGGTCACTGTATTCTTTTTCTGGCCTTGAGGCAGATTGTACTCCCTGTTCTGAAGTGTCCTGCAGCTGTTGGCAGAAATGTCCACAGGTATAATCATCTAAAGAGAGATTTTTGTAAAACTGAGTTGGATGAGGACTTGCCACATATTCAGAAAGCACATAATATATGTATATGCATATATATATATATATATATATATACTTA